>NC_047659.1:3414143-3544614 GCF_011762505.2 Arvicanthis niloticus
GAGTTTCAGAGGATCATCTCAAAGTGTAATTGTAAACTTACTGTGAAATAGCATTTCAGAGAATTCTGCTGCTACTGGCTAACTGCCACTATTCATTTCTCAATGTTATAGGTCTGGACCAGGTCATTATTAGACATACCTGTGTGGGAACAGTAAGAACTTGTATCATAGTTCAAGCTAAGAACCTAAGAAACCTATTTGCAACTAGTGTAAAAAGTGCCTACTTGGGAATGAACAAAGCTTTAAGAGAATTAGGCTCAACAGCCATTCCACAGCCAAGGAAGCAATAGCATATCCAGGTCAGTGCTGATGTGTGCTGGATGTGTCAGAAAAAACAGGAGGATAGCTATGAGTATCCACAACAAGCATCAAGAACCCTTAGGATGGTAGAAATTATAGTCTATATTATATTGTGTACATTATATTATATATTACATTACAAAATTATTGGTGTACATCAAGAAGTTCATCTTCTTAGGAGTAGAATTACTTGAGCAGAGGTAACATGAGGGTCCAGATAGGCAAGAGAATTCTGTTTGTACACAGAGGTGTGTGGGATACCCCTCTTGCTGAGCTTGCACCAGGCAGGACTTCAGAGAAGGCAGAAGCACATCCATAGTGGCTCAGAATTCAGGAGAAAAAGTTCAAGAGTTAAAATTAATACTTGTTTTGATCTGGCATCTGATAATCTTTAGAGGAGATGAGTTAACTAAAGTTAAAAGTCTTTGCTCAAAAGCCTATAATACCTTTAATCCTTAGCTTTGGGAAGGCTGCACCTAAAAAGCCTCAAAAAAAAAAAGCCTAAGAAGCATTGTCCTGATAGGCTATTACCTCTAAAACTGCCTTTACACCCTGTCTTCAGGCTGTCCACATGGTTTAGTTCAGTGCTGCGCAACTGCAGCAAGAGAACTCTGCTCATCTTGATTGTTTGTTTGTTTGATTGATTGATGATTGATTTTGGGTTGGGTTTGTTTGGTTTGGTTTGGGGTTTAGGCTTTTTGTTCCATTGGTTTGTGGTTTTGATATTTATTTTCTTTCTTTTGTTCTGGTCATTATTTTGGTATTTTGCTGTGGCAATATACATGACTATACTGATCTAGCTGATTAGAGATTCCTTTAAGCCCCTATTAAGTGAAATGGCTGCATTTTTGTGAATTAAAAAATCAGTTTCCAAGTCTTCACTTTTTGACCGCTGTGTGTTGGCACACTCCTGTAGGCCCAGAATTCACAGACAGAGATGGATATCTATGAGCTCCAGGCACCATGGGCTACATGGTGAATTCCCAGCCAGCCAGTTCTACACAGTACTTTTTAGGGGGCATGGATGTCATGACCTACTCTGTGGATACCCACTTAATAATGAAAAATGTATCCATACTCTATCCTTTAGGTCATATACTTAGAAACCCCTAAAATATGGTGCAGGAATTCACACGTTTCTGAACTAGTCATGCAGACCAAATTAATGAGAGTCACAACTGTATTATTCTAAAGCCTCTTAGGAAAGGAGTATTCATTCTGGGTGTATACAGAAACCAGGAGATACAGAACTATCTGCCTCTCATTTCCTTGAAATACAGCCTCTGTAATAACTGTAAACTTGAAATGATTTCCCAGATTGAGACATCCCAAATATCCATGTTGAGAAAACCCAGACATGTGGAGACGTGGCTTTATTCTTATCTAATATTAGTGTGGCTACACATTCAGAGCTTTTAGGGTTTTGCTTGGTTTTGGAGGGTTGTTGTTTATTTTCTTTTATTTATATGTAGCTTTCTCTGCTGGATGTCTGTGCACCACACACATGCAATTCCTCCCAAGGCCAGAAGAGGGCATTTCCTTCCACCTAGAGCCAGAGTAATAGGATTGTTAACTGCCCTCTGGGTACTATTGTGGATGGACAAATGCTCTTAATGAACAGACTTCTCTCCAGTCCCTACATTCGATCTTTGTCCTTCCAGACTTGTGTGGTTTCTCATTGAAAGAGATTACCCCAAACCAGAGATAGAAGTTACTGGAGACCTTTATTTAGGTACAGGTGCCTGAAGATGGCATGCTAGTTTTCTTGGGTCACCAGGCACACATGCAGTACTCTTGTGGGTTCAAGATTATGCCCTAGAATCACAGATTGTCAGGTTTGGAGGAGATCTGTCACCTCTCATGCCAGATAACCATGCAGATTAGGCATGGAATGCCTAATAATGAAATGCCCAATTAAGTAGATCCTCTTAGGGTCAGAGGTGGAGGAAGGAAACACCATTTAAAAGTCAGCTGAACAGTGTTGGGATGAAGCTTCAAACTATTGTGCCAGGATGGAGCCTGAAGCAGAGGTCACATGCCTCTAGTGGAGGGCATGCCTGTGCAAAGCTCGGAAGGGTGATCGAGAGATGGTTGATGTTGAGCTTTAACCACAGTAGACTTCAGAGTGTATTGAGGAAGTATTTATTCCAGTGGATGCTTCAGTCTTGAGAAGTTGCGCTGGAACAGATCTGATTTCTGAGACTAACAGTGAGTCAGAAACTTCATGTGTAAAGAAAACAATCCCTTGCCTCCCCAACCTGATGCTGTCAAACCATGGCTTTTAATCAGCAACTTGAGAAGTATTGAGGGAAGGGGTTCAATTACTCACTGTTGGTCAACTCTTTCTAAGCTCATGCTGACACAGAGGGGACACCTGTAAACACACAGAAAAACAGTCACCATCACATGATATAAGTCTTTTGTCCATCTGTCCATTCTGTGCAAGGAGCCTGGGGCTTACTTACTTGTAGGTCCTCAGCACAGTGCTTGACTCTTGATGAATGCTACCAGCCAGGCAGATTAACCTGGCTCTCACTACTGCCATTTGTGTAGGCGAAAAACAGCTGGACATCTTCTTTCATCTACTAAACTTTCCTGAGTATGCAGTGTGGACTAAGGCCTTTTTTCTTTCTCTTTCAGATAGACATCCCTAGTCTTGAAAGCATTCTGTAAGCCATTCTCAAGGACCAACCTTGTAGCAGCCAAACTGACTACTGAGTCTCATTTGCCCTTTGTCTTGTAGCTGTTGTCGCAGATGAATGAAGTTACAGGTCTGGAATGTAACTCAGGGGGGTGTTCAGTGTCCAGTGTAGGGGTATACCATGGCTGGGGGGAAGACGGGAGGAGTGGATGGTTCATGGAGCACCCTCATAGAGGCAGGGAGAGTGGGATCGGATTGGGGGGTTTCTAAGGGGAGGCCTAGAAATAGAAAACATTTGAAATGCAAACAAAATATCCAATTTTTAGAAAGAATTAAAAAAATAAACCAGATTCACTTCATACTGACCTTCAAAGTTGGAAATTCCTGCAATAGAGGTCCAGCATCCCATTACCTTTGTCATTGTCAGGATACTAGTGGGAGTAGGTTTGATGGAAATATCCTCTCAAGAATATTCACAGAGTCAATGCTTCTTGTGGAGCATCTGAATGAAGTACCAAGTTCAAGATTAGTTCTGCATGAACTTCCCAAAGACAGTGGAGTGGAGCAAGAAGAAAGTCAAGTAGAAGGCATCCATTTCCATCTCCTTCAGCACCTTTCCTCAGGACAGGGTAACTTGGTTAGGTAGAAGAAGGGAGGTCCTGAGAGATCTGGCCCTCATCTGCTCAGAGAAGGTGCCAGGCGTATTGGGAAAATGTGGGTGACAGGGGTGTATTGAGCAGCATGTAAAGTGAATAAGTAAAAAATATATTCATACAAAAATTATATTACATTCTTTAACAGAATGGGAAAATGTATTTCTCTACTAACTCTAGGGTGGATACACTGGCAAACACTTTAACATCTAGAGTGACTAGATGTTGTACAGCAGGATACCTTTGTCATTTACATATACTGTGTACATAGCAAAGATAAATAAAATGGAGGACTTGCAGCCCAATGGACTCTGCTCACCTTTTCCAGAACTCTTGAGGCCTCTGTTCACCCAGGTCTCAGGGCTCATCCAAAATGCAGTCCAGAACAAACCCTGGCCAAGTGTTCCTGGGTTCCTGGCAGATGTCTGCCTCAGGCTGCAGAGGCACTAAAGGGCCAGACATGGCCTTCAGAGAGCAGACATTCTTTCAGCCATTCCAGGCGTTCTGCCATCCAAATGCAAACTTATGCAGAGGCCTGTCATCTCAAAAACAATCTCTTAGGTAATCCAAAAATGGGATGTCATCCTATAGTCGTGATGTGTTGGGTAGACCATACAAGTTTACTAACATCTCTATGACTGTTTTCCTGACTTGAAATTGAATTTTGGGATGAATCATCTGTGGAGTGGTTGCTAAGAATAAAATCATTGACTAACATAAATAATACAGCTTTACATACATGGGTTTAACATTCTAGGTGCCGTGCAATTAGCTGCGGGAATTAAAAACAAAAACCAAACCAAACAACAGGAATACTAACCACAACAATTTTAAATACAAACTGTTGAGTGCTGGGATGAAAGGCATGTATTAACAATGAACAGCTTTGTAGGTATTCATAATATAAAACAAACAGACATACCATCCTATTGCAGTTGTAGCAGTTGCAGCAGAGATTGCTGTGTGATATTGTGTGCTGCTTCCTTTCCCCAGATCGCTCAGGCCTCCAGTCCTGTACCAGGTGTGCTGGACATAAGAGTAGCCTAGTTGACCTGCCTGCTGCCATGGCATGATTCTGCAGCAACCCTTCTTTTGGTAAACAGGAGTCTGAATCCAGTTGGCCCATTGTTGGGGCATCCAGGAACCTTCAGGGCAGGAAACTACCAAGACACCATCAGTGAAATTTCAAAAGAGAAATCACATTGGGAAAACATGTGCCCTAATGGGAAGAAAAGGCCCTCAAACTTCTAATGCATCAACAATCTTCCCCTCTTCTGTTGAGCTTTGCATGGTGATATTATGTGGCTCAAGGTAGTAGTCAAAGGCACATGTCACCCCGCAAAAGCCATACATGACTACACTGTTACATCTGTGAAGTTATGTGGCATTATAGCACAGATTCAGCACATCCAGGATAAGAATGCAGAAGCCACAATGCCAAAGGGACTCCCTCCTGAACTTATGGGCCCATTACAATTGAGGTTTAACCTGACCTCAGGCCATCCCACTCCCTGCCTAGCATCCTGATTCTTATGTGTGATATGAGTACAGTGTCATGGTACAACCCCCAACATCCTCATGCCTGGACTTGGGAATTGAGGAAGACAGTTATTGGAGAAGTGACAGCTATGAGGCTACAATGTAGTAGTGCACCGTCCAGGTTGACCTTTGCTCACTGACGCCCACTTATACAATTGTCTGTTTGTATTTGAGAAAGGAAGGATGTGCACCTTAATACTTTGAAGAAGAAAAAGTTTACAATTTTACATTTGCCCTGTAGTTGAGCCCCTATGTTCCAAAGAAATGGGAGCTTTCCTTGCAAAAGATAGGATTGTAAACCAGAGATTTTGTGAAACACATGCATGTGTATATGGAAACAATGCCCACTATGAAGGAATGGACATTAAGAAAATACTATCCATGTTTTATACAGTTAAAGGTATAGGAGAAAGATATTGGCCTCTGGGAAACAGGGAAAACCTGGGGAAGTGGCCTGTATTTCACATGAATTGGCTCAGGTGGTATATTTATTATTGAGAACAATTTCCCACATTCATGGTCTCTAGAGATTTGGGTGCTAAAGAATTTTTTTGTACCCATGTCAGGGTCCTAACCAACTCTTTCCATCTGAAGCACTTCACTTGTCATGAAGCAGAGAGGAAACTCTAACTTTGGATGGAGAAGTTGCCAAAGGGTATTCCCTGGGTCATATGGGAGGCTCCAGGAAAGAGCACCCCAGAAACTGCACAATTTGGGGACAGCTATTTAGCAGGTAGGTCATGGCAGTATCCAGTGACATC
Organism: Arvicanthis niloticus; assembly: GCF_011762505.2. Classification (NCBI taxonomy): domain Eukaryota; kingdom Metazoa; phylum Chordata; class Mammalia; order Rodentia; family Muridae; genus Arvicanthis; species Arvicanthis niloticus. The sequence goes on from NC_047659.1 coordinate 3,420,038, forward strand.
ATCAGGAATGCCTTCCTTGGACATTCTCTTGTATCTAGGAAAGAAGTAGAATATTCTGTGATGTCAACTGTGTTGTGGTGACAACAACTGCCTGTGGGATAGTTCTTCAGTGCCTTTTGGTTCACAAACAGGCATGTTTTCCAGGCTGCTTAGGCTTTTTCGGAAAGAGAATGGTGATCAAGGAGAGACCACTCCCAGTAAGAAAGAAGCTGGCCTCCTGTCTTGTAAGAAAGGAAGACTGAAATCATTCTGGGGAAGGCACAGTGAGTCCTGGGTAGAGTTGGGGAACTTTCTGGAAGAAATAGGCTTGACCTGGGCCTTCCAGGAGTATGCCTTACAAGCTGGAGTCTTGGGATTTCTCAATGGTAGAACAATAGTCAAGAATTTCTGATTATTAGTTTGACAGAGAGCCAGGTACTGACAAGCCTGCAGCTACTTTTCTGGGAGCTATTTAATTTCGTTTTGAGTGGCAAAGAATGCCATCAGTAGGAACTATGAGATTAACAGTGTGTCTGTTCTTGGTAGGAGTTGAAGCCCTTCATCATCTAGATTACTACAGGTTAAAGGAGTCTCTGAGGACAAGAACAGAGAAGGATGCTACACTGGTCATGTGTGGGGTCTCAGACACTTTGGGTTTCAACACACATGATTAGACCTTGATGGTGCTAAGCAATGTGAACTCCAGGATTTACCTGCATCACATCTGATATGAGCTGACAATGATCCCTAAGTCTGTATGTCTGAGGCATATTATGGATTTCAGTGCATAATACTCTCTGTAATAGAGAGTGTGGCATATGTATGACAATGGTGGTTGGGAAGAGGGATATAGCTGAGCAGAACAGCTCAAAGATAGCTTTTCTGCTCCTTCTGGGATTCACCCTGTCTCTAGCCTTTCCTCTTCCTCACCCTTCTTTTGTTGGTAACAGAATGGTCTCTGCTGCCCCTGGGCCATCCACTCTGCAAATTCATTTGTGTTTATTCATCTCCAGACTCTGCTAGGCAAACATCATCCCAGAATTCCACCATCAGTAACTGGAATGAGATGACGAGATTGGAAGAACTGAAATTGAAGATCAAGAAGATGAGCTTTGAGGAGGAAGAAATTAGTCAAATGCTGAACCTGTACAATTATAATGATTTGAACTACAGGTAGTAATTATGCTCAGTCCCCTGTTGACTGTATTGTGCCCTCTCTATTAACCCAAGATTTCCTCTCATCAAAGGAGTGTGTCACCTTTAATCATGCATGTTAGAAAGCCCTGACAGATGTTGTGAAGTAGGATATTTGACCTTGAGGTACTTGGAGTTTGATTGGTTCTGTCCACAGCTGGAAGGACTTGGTCAGATTTGCTGCCTCTCAGTGTGTAAATGAAATGCCTCCAGGTCATCACTGCTTTCCTCTGAGTTTGGTCCTTATACTCTGAGACTATGGCACCTCCCTGGATTTAGCTGGCATTCTAATTGTGTTTGTGGGTGGGTTGGTGTGTATGTGTGTGAATGTAGTTGTGTTTGTGCTGTTCAGGATCTGAGGCTCTGCAACCTTTGATGGGGTTTGAGGATTTGTCAGATGCACAGTTTGCAGGTCAGGATAGTGTTGAGTCAGTAGACAACCAAATTGTTCAACTGGGTACTTTGCTCTTTGTGTTTGCACTGGTGACACATAGGAATCTCCTGGGGAGGAAGTGTTATTAAGCCTCTCCCTGGAAATACTCTTCTTGTCCTCTGAGAATTCATGTAACAATAGAAACCAAGGATTGAGAGACCTGCCTTAAAAATAAAAGTCATCAGAAAAATCTATTGGGCCCAAGATTGTGGCGGAGACTAGGAGAAACTTCTCACAGAACTAGTGTATTCCTTCAGGCTCACACGAGATGCTCTTGGAGGTCTGCTCCCTCCGTTTGGTCCCCTGGCTCTGCTGTCCTGTGCCAAGGATTATAAGTTTAATCAGCACCAATAGGCCCCATGTCCAAAGAGCAAGGCTGTGGCATATATTATTGGCTGGGGTAGTCCAGGATACAGCCATTCTGCACATGACCCTTACAGAAATATTTGCTCTGTGTGCCATGCCCTAACACAGGATGAACATCGAATTCAACATCATTAATAGAAACCACGAAAAGACCATTATGAATATCCAGAAAATGACAGAGTCAGTAATTGATGCCATGGAGAAATACAAGGACCTCATTGAAGAAAACTATTCCTACAGGTGAGTGACTGACAAAGCTGAGACCCCAGCACTAGACAGGGAATGCTTCTGTCCTCCTAGGACTTTGAACAAACGTAAGGGCTCTGATTCTATACTGTTTCTTAACAGGAACCCTGCCTTCAGGCAAGGGTTATGGATTTGTACCTCTTGCATTCAGGTGTCCTAAGTCTGAAGAGTGTAGAAGTGGATAAGTTTGTAAGACCTTTCAGTCTTTATTCTACCAAATTCAGGATCCTCTACATAGAAAATATTTTCACCTCAATGGGAATATCAAGCAACACTGAACCTCTATGACTCTGACAATAGATTTAAAGATCTGAGATCCATGACAAAAATGGAAAGAGTGTATTCCTGTTGGGTCTTCTCTCCTCTGTCAGAGGGGAATTGCCCTCTACCTGCTGATGGTTTTCTAGTACCAGGGACATATAAGCACCCATGAGAAACATTTCATCTTCCTTGATGGACATAAACACACTTGCTGTCAACTCTTACAGAAGTAATTTCAGTCTGGGGGAATGTGGCTGGTCTCTGGATGTGACCTGCCTCTAATTGGTGCTGATATGTATACTGGGGACTCTAGTCTGAGGCTGTCTAGGGACTAGGACACTTGCAGGGATGATGGTACTGGGAGCAGTGACAGGCAAATGGAAGCTGGCTGGGAATCACCACTTTGTTTGTGGTTCAGCACCAGGCACTGCCAACTCCTTAGAGAATGTTCTCAACTGAAAGACAATGTCAGGATATTGCTGCAGAGCGGGAACAGAAATCTGCTGGTGGAGCAGAGTGAACCACAAGTGTCCTATGGAGAAGAGAAGAGCTTCTGTGATGAGGCCAACAAGAACATCTATGTCCCGGGCGCCAAGCATCAGCAGGTAGGATGAAACATCAGAGGCAGAGTGTCCTCATCTCTAACCAGAAACATAGACAAACCAGTGTCACTGTCCACCAACTTATCTAGGCCCTCACCTATGTCTCATCCAAGTGATCATTTATGTGATCATTTAAAAGGCTTTGTGTGGACGTAGCCTTTTTCAAAAACTCCATGTTTACAAACTAAATGCTCTATAGGTCTTCAACCCTGTCAGAAGTCCAGAATGACTGAGTTAACTAAAATTATGGGAAGACTAAGCATAGCTTCTAAAACTTAGCCAATTTATAGAGACCACTGAACACCCGAAAAGCCCCTATACTAGCGAACTTTGGAGCATCAAATCTTCAGCCTTCTGGCCCAGAGTTATCTGACAAACCTTAGTGATGCAGAATTATTAAGGGATGATTACTCTGTCTAGGCAGATATAATCAATCGACTATTCTGCAAGTGTGTCCTTTTCTGGACAGTAATTTGTCTGTAGATGGAAAGAGGCAATTCTTGCCTAGTGGCTGTCACCGCACAACTAGAGTAACTCCAAGGATGCTCAATTTCTTCTTAGAATCCACGACAGGAATCTGTCAGGAGCAGACAGGTCTCTAATCAAAATGAACATTAATATAGAAATATTTGTAATGTCAATTCTATGGACTTCTGACGTTTTGAAAACCAACTATCCATGTAAGGTAACCTGGACTGTTGTCTGTTAACTCCTCTCAGCTATTTCTAACTAAAATACGGAAAACACCCTAACATTAAACTCAAACCATGAATTTGCTATAGTCCCTTAACTCATAGGCTAACCATCCAAAATCAGTTTAAAATGTTAAAGAAGGACTGGTTCTAAGCCTTGTATTCCTAAATGTGTTATACAGGCACAAGGCCATGACAGTATCAATATTCATCTCACTTTTATATCAATATGAAGGTCAATGCCAATGAAATCCTTAAATTTGAAATCAAAGTTAATTTTGTACCACTTAAGAAATTATAACTTCATCTTGATATTAATTATACAGATTGCTACCAATAGGTTATGGCTATGCAATAAGTCCTAGCTAATCCTCCCTGTTCCAACCAAACCACTACTTTTCCCTAGAGAGGCAGAGCTGTTGAGGCCCACACTCTGCCTCAACACTTTGCCTCAACGCTTTGGGGCTAAGTGCTCTGGTCAAGAGAGAGAGAGTGGGGCTGCAGGGGCAGGAGACTCGAAGAATGGAGACAAGACAGGGTGTGATGAAATCTCTTTCTACTTTCTCAAGTCTCTCTTCTTGAAGTGAATTCTGAGGTATTTATATACACAAGCAGGAGAACACAGGTGAAAACACATTACCACGTGCACCATACAGCTGAGGTCACTAAACAGCAAAACAAGCTATGTGGGATAAAATCAGAGTGTGCTTCAGCTGTTATAGGCTTTTGAAAATCAAGTCTTTCATCAGGGTATATGGTTCCAGATGGCTGCAAAGTTGATCTAGCCACTTTCTACTAAAGTCGACTCCCAACAGGTCCCCCTTTTTAAATTTTTTCAAAAGGGGAGGCTGGGAAAACTTACGGAAACCGTGCCTGTCAGAGTCCCCTACTTCCAGCCTGTAATATCGGACCTGTATGGGTTTACCAAAGCCATCAGTTTGTTGAACAGCATGAAACCGAGAGACAAGAGACTTAATATCTAAACTGTTGATATAATAGCAACACTCTTTAAGGCAACACACAACTTCCCCTGTTGGAGAAGTGAAAGGTCTAAGCCTTATACCCACAAATTTATGCCAATGAAATCCTTGAAATTTGCATCAGCTTAGTAACAATTATACAGATAAAGACAGCCTAATATTAATCACTTCAGTCCCCAAGTCCAGGGAATTGGGCGCCGACTCTTCATTAACTTCTTCAAGCTGAACATGGGCGTTGACTTTTAGAAGAGGAATGAGGGGAAGGGTAAATTGATAAGCATCTGAAGTCTGTCTTAACTGCATCCAGCTGGAAGTCCAGGGCATCAGTGAACATGCAGGTGATAAGATTCATTCTCCAAAGCTGTGTATTCTGCAATATACAGATCTCAAAACAAGTCTTAGTATCAAGATAATTATTTTGATTCCCTGAAATCTAGTATTCTGAAGGCCTACCTCTGTCATGTCTGATCCATATAATTCTGGAAGACATAACTACTACCTTAATGACCTCATCAGAAAACTCACAGAAAAACCTTTTTTTCCAAATTAACCTTTCCTTAAGCCAGTAACCAGAAAAACCTTTACATTGAGTTTTTATCCAGAAAAATATAACTATATAACTCAAAATCACACCCATTTTGAAAGTTAAATCAATTAACGTTATCATTCTGCTTAGCTCTCTGTCTAGAGCAGCCTTCTATTTATTTCTCATGTCTTTAAAGCCTTTTTCATCTGTTTTTACTCACTTATTTCTTGCCCCATTTTCGTTACTATAACCTCTATTTATTTATCTGTTTGGCTCTCTTGACTCAGAGCAGCCTGTAATTTACTCCTTGCTTCTTTAAAACCTTTTTCATCTGTTTCTGCTTACTTATTTCTTGCCCCGTTTTTGTTACTACAACCTTTATCTATCTGTTTGGCTCTCTTGACTCAGAGCAGCCTGCAATTTACTCCTTGCATCTTTAAAACTTTTTTCATCTGTTTCTGCTTATTTTTTGCCCCATTTTTGTTACTATGCAATCACCTTTGTTTCACTTCCGAATTCAGCCAGCTCCGTCAGTCGACTGGTTCTCCAGCGCAGGGTGTCTTCCACTGTATCCCGCTTACTGGAGTTCAAAAGTTGAGACTCTGTCAGTCGGACTGGTTCTCCAGCGCAGGGTGTCTTCCACTGTATCCTGCTTACTGGAGCCCCACGTTGGGCGCCACAAATGTTGAGGACTTGCACTCTGCCTCAACCCTTTGCCTCAACACTTTGGGGCTAAGTGCTCTGGTCAAGAGAGAGTGGGGCTGCAGGAGCAGGAGACAAGACAGGGTGTGATCAAGTCTCTTCTATTTTATCAAGTCTCTCCTTTATCAAGTCTCTCTTCTTTATCAAGTCTCTCTTCTATTTTCTCAAGTCTCTCTTATGTCTCTCTTATTGAAGTGAACTCTGAGGTATTTATATACACAAGCAGGAGAACACAGGTGAAAACACTTTACCACATGCACCATACAGCTGAGGTCACTAAACAGCAAAACAAGCTATGTGGGATAAACAAGATATTTATCAGAGTGTGCTTCAGCTGTTATAGGCTTTTGACAACCAAGTCTTTTATCATGGTATATGGTTCCAGATGGCTGCAAAGTTGATCTAGCCGCTTTCTACTAAAATCGGCTCCCAACACAGAGCAATATCAACCACCTTAGTCCCCAAGCCCAGGGAATAGGGACACTGACTCTTCTTTGACTTCTTTCTTTGAGAGAAAAGATCTGAGTGCATGGTTTTCAGCTGACATTCATTCTAAAACCAAGAAAAAAGCCAGATTCAAAATTAAGTGTTTTAGTTAGGAGAGATGACAGAGGTTCTGGTTATTCAACAAAATGATGGACTGGGTATTAGGGCGATCTTTTACCTCACTGGTACAATTAGGAATGATTATGCACTAATTGTAATTTGAGAGAAAAGTTTTATTTAAACAGGAAGGGTGATATGTAGGAGGAGAAGGGGAAGGAGTACCGAGAAGAAGAGATGGAGCAAGGAGAGGAGAAGATGAAGGAGAGGAGAAGCTAGGTGATGAGAGAGAGAAAGAGAGAGAAAGGGGGGGCATGGAGGCAGATGTTCACATGTCTCCAACAGTCAAAGATAGTTCATATATCTAGGTTGGGTATTGGGTTACACTTCTGATTGAACATTACCAAACTCATTAAGCCTTTGATTAACATTTTAAAAATTCTATAAAAGCAAAAAGGAAAAGGGGGCATGGGATAGGGGTTTTCTAGGGAGGGGAAATGGGGAAAGGGGATGGCATCTGAAATGTAAATAAAATATAAAATAAAAAAATTTTTAAAAATTAAAAAAGGAAAGTGAATGCTCTTGCTCTGCTTGAGTCTGCATTTTTAAGGGCAATGGGTTGGCTACACACCACACCACTGCCTGCCATTAAGTTTGAAGGGTGCTAGGTGGAAGCCCTTCTTTAGCATATCAAAGGGCTTGGAAAGATGAAGAAAAGACCTGTATCTCATTTGCTTTACAAGGATCATGTGAGATTCCAGGTAGGAGGTAGTTTTCAGGGATGAGAGCATAGTGGAAATGACAAGTAAGTGGATCTCACTGTTGCCTTTGGCAGATGTTGTTCTTCTTCTCCCTCTGCCCTTTTCCCTCTATCTCAGGTTGGTCTCTTCAGGCATCATAGATCTTGATCCACAGTGACAGATCCTCAGTAGCAGCTTGTCAGGCTGGTTTTCTCTGAGTGCTGCTATAGAGGTCATTGTTCCTGGGCCTCACAGTTTGGCCTTACAGTCTAAAGCTGGCTGGATGAGCAGGGATGTGGGAACAGATTCTCACAAGCTGAGGTTTCTTTTGAGAGATTTGAGTCTTCAAAGAAAATTTCTGCATATATACCCACCCCCATTCTGACCATGAAAAGTTTTCTCTAGGGCTTTTTATTTCTCTAGGAAGAATAGCAATGATGTAGGTCTCCCTTGAAACATCTGCTTTGCCTAGACAAATGACCTTTTCTTCAAACATGAGAGATTCCTCATTCTTTTCTGCTCACTTATGATTTTTGGTGTTACTCTGTGTGTGTGTGTGTGTGTGTGGTGTTAGTGTGGTGTTAGTGTGTTTTTTCAGACATGAAGCTGTGTGTGTCTTGAGATGCCAAGTTTAATGATAAAAACACTCTGAGATTTCAGTTTGTTTCCATGAAACATCAAATACAGCAGTCAAATTATTCTGCATCTCCACCTAGCTCTCAAGAGAAACAGGACACAAAATATTCTTGTAAAGTCAGATTTTCAAATGATTAGGGGCAAATCTATTGATTCTCATTGAAGTCCTTTGGAGCAAATCAAAGGAATATGGTCCATGGAGGTAAGGGAAAGATTGTTGTATAAAATCCATGCGTTTATGTCCCTTTTCTGCTCTTGGTGAATAGTCAAGGCTCACTGGATTGTTAGGTTGCTCACTGTGTCTTCTTAGCATTCCAGGTTGTTTTCCTCATTGTCTGCTACCATTTATTTTCCAGCTACTTCTGCTTAGTAAAAGTTTGCCTTCAAGTCTGTCTTGGATTTTATTCCTTGAGAGATTGAGTTGCTTGGAGCCGTATCTGCATCCAGCAGAAGTCCCAGGGATGTGGTGCAAGAACAGGGGTGTTTCAGGAGCCCCTTGAAGCTCAAGATCTCTAAGCAGTCACCCTGTGTTATCTGTGTAGCATTCTGCAACTACTGGTATTCAAAATAGTTTCCTCTCAGTTATAATCAGCCTCAATGGGGGTTGAGAATAATGAGGAAATTCAGACAGGTCTGGTAGTATAAAATCGGGTAGGTCTGTGAGAAGCCTTTTGCAGAAAGTGGAAAAGAAGTCCCCTTTTACCCAGCGAATTAGAACAAGTAGTAGATGTACACAGAGCAACTAGGGCACATCAGGGTTGTAGTGGTCTGCAGAGCAGCCCTGAAGGAGAAACTATCCAGATGTCCATTAGCTAAAGAGTGAAAATGCACCATTTGGTGCAGCCCTTCCATGGACTATTGCTCAGTGTGAGATAATCCAAACAAGCATTTGGCATTTCAACTAGTCAGCATTATCTTACTCAAAATATCCTTGACACAGTCAAATGATGGGGAAAAGTTTTACATTTTTCCTAGTTATGGGGAATTCTTATTATTGTGGGCTCATAGCTTTGGACACCAAGTCAGTCAGGCTATGGTAAAGGGAGCTCCTATTGGAAGAAGCTGTTTACTTGGGGACAAGTCTGAAACAGTGAAGAAGAACAAGAAGCTAATATACCACCAGCAGGTGATCCTTAGCTGGGAAACAAGCCTACTCTACACAGCCTTGGAAAGTTGCTAAGGCAGATTAGATAATAAGCCAAGAAGCCTGATTCCAAGTTAGGTTTAAGAGAGAAAAGCATATCATTGACTGCATTGTCCATATGCTATGCCACTATGTACCTATCCCATGCAATATTTGATATTTTTATACCTGAAAAATATACTGGGCAATTTTTATATTAGCCATAACTGGGAAACTAAACTGGTCACTGCAATATACCATGCTCGTATTGTGTGAACACATATATTTTGTGTGTTTGAGAGTGTGCCCTACAAAACCCATAGACATACAGGTGTATGTTCTGTTTCTTCATGACCATCACCTTATAGTTCAGTGGAGTAATTTTCTTTAACACACTCTCGCTGATTATAGGACCAGAGCAGTGCCCATGGATTTCATGGGAGATGGTTTCTCTGGGTATTTTCAGATAAAGGGACTGAGAAGTGGAACACAGGCAGGTTCCTGCACTGGAGAAATAATCATAGTCTTCAAGTCTTGGCAGGTTTTTTATAAGACATCTACATGGTTTTCTAGGTAACTCTCATGTGTCTTGAACTCAAATTCAGACATTGCTACAATGTTACTACTCAATATAATATACATGGACTACTGGAAAAATATAATTTTTTTTACACCAGTAGAGTGTGTAGTTCACAGTTCAGTTTCTAGCAGTTTTTAAAAGCTAAGAAAACGATAAAGCCTGGGTACTCTATGACACTTGGGCATCAAGGAATGGCCTCAGCTGATGGGTCATGCTGGACTGTCCAGCTGAGTAGAACTGGTGTTGGAGGGAGAGCTGAACTGACAAATCCTTACCAGGTCTTTGGCCCTTCCTTCCATAGGTCTAAAATGTTCCTGCAGAAACTCAAACATCGTTCAGACCAGGACAAGATCTCCCACCAAGAGAACTGCTGTATGAGGTGCACTGAGTGTGTGCAGCAAATGCACCACTATGGCATCTCATCCCTGATCACCATGGCAATCGTGGGCTGCAGTTTCTTCTTTATATTGCTTTCTTTGGCATGAATAGGCCTTAATTTCATCTGGCCACTAGCCCAGCAAGAGTGCACATTTGGAGGAGTTCAGGGCAGTGCTGAGGCACATCAAGAGCTGCTGGGCATCAAGGAAGAGTCAGAGTGAACACTTTTCTTGCCCTGATGAAGAATAACTTCATGGATATCTGTTAACAAACTTGCAGATTTTAAGCCAAAAACTGTAACATGTCTTATGCTCAGTCTTAGGAGGACATATTCTACAAACACAGACTCCAAAAAGAGAAGACCTGCTTACATTTCTCTTGAAAAGATTATTTCCATCAATAACTGCTTTCCTACTATGTTGCCAAGGCCAGCCACAGGCTGTAAGTCTGTGCTGCAAAATGAGCAGCCAAAGAATGCTGCTTCCCACAGTTCTAGAGTTTAGATTTTGGTTTGAGTTTTTCTAACTTTGGTTATTTGTTTTATCTTGTTTTCATTTGAAGTTTGTTATTGATTTATTGTTGTTTTGTTCTTGTAATTGATTTGATATTTTGATAAGTCTATACACTGTACATATTGACTGCTTGGTTTCAGTCACTTTTGAGTAAATTGAATGTAGTCTTATGAATGAAAAAGTGATCTTTTAACTCTTCACTTATAAGAACTTTCTTTATTCAGGAGTGGTGTCACCATGTTGAAATTCCACACCTATTAGACAGAGATGGATGTCTAAATTCTCTCAGGGCTTGGGCTTCTTAATTACTTCCTGATCTGGTTCGTCCAGGTCAGTGAACAGGGTCTATCTAGCAAGAGTGAGACTGTTGGGATGGAGGGGCAAGAGGCACAGAGAATGGAGACAAGACTGAGACTCTGATGAAGTCCCATTTATTGCAAGGAAATTCTGGGTACTTATATCCTTTACCAGGTGACTTACAGCCATGGACAAGCAGAGGAACACAGCTGAAGGTGCTTTTCATGTGAGCCTTGCAGCTGGGGACAATAAACAGCAAAACAAGATATGTAAGCAAAACAAGATGTTTATCAGAGTGTGCTCAGCTGTTGTAGGCTGTTTGCAAAACAAGTCTCTTGTGTTGGTATATTGCTCAGATGGCTGCAAAGAGGGTAGCCACTTTCTGCTAGTAGTTGGCTCCCAACAAATTTCCAGCCAGACTGAGCTACAAAGGTGTTGGGAGCCCACCCCTAGCAGAAAGCAGCTATTCTCTTTGCAGCCTTCTTGGGCCATGTATATATGTAGGTTGATTCTTGTCCACCCTAAATAAAGACTTGTTTTTCTAGGCTGATATTTTTGAAAGCAGCCCACAACCACTGAGCACACTCTGAGAATCATGTTGTTTTCCTCAGACATATCCTGGACTTGTTGTTTAGTGTCCTCAGCGGCTAGGCACTAGTGGTTAAGTGTCTCCAGCTGCACTCCCCTGCTTGTGCTTATATACCCATAATTGTGTTTCAATAAAAGAGACTTGATCAGAAAACTGGCTTGTCTTCATTCTTTGCATCTCTTGCCCCTGAATCCCCACTTTCTCCCATGTAGAACCCATTGATTGACCCTCATGGCAGGTCACCTGGCAGGCAATATGGGGCAGTGAGAACAAGAGGCTCCTTGAGGGACATTATGGAAAGAAGGGTCTTTGACAGGAAATTCAAAAGTGTAACAAAGGTGGTCTCTGCTGGAACCTGCTGCACTGACACTGGTAAGTCATAGTATGAGAATGGGGCAAGAAATAAGTCAGCATGACCTATATGTGGAACAGATGAGAAATGCTTTAAAGACGAAAGGAGTAAGGGTGAAATTCAGCATTTGTTGTCATTTTTTTATTTCATTAAAGACTTATGTCTTTGGATTCCTCAAGTAAGAACTATTGATGAGAAAAGATGGCATAGAGTTGGAGATGCACTTAAAGAATTTTACAGGCCATTTGGGCCTGAGAAGGTCCCAGTTACTGCCTTTACATAATGGAACTTGATAAATGAAATGATCTCACAAAGTGTCTGTCGATAGTGGTGGTTGTTGAAGAGGGTGAAAAAAATTAAAAGACAGTGAAAAGAAAGAAAAAAGAAAGGAAAGAAAAAGGTTGATCCTTCCAAGGAAGATATAGATTTAATTTCTCTAGATAGTAATGATGATCAGGGAGGGACCTCTCCAAGGTCATCCAGTAGGCCCCAAAATTTGGATCAGACTTTAGAGACAGAGAATCCAAGGGGGAAGGAAGCCAAACCAAATAGAGTCCCTCAACCCAAAGAGAGAAATGACTTAGCAGTTCAAAGAAAAAAGATAAAATGCATATACCCAAAATTAAAATCCAAAATAAGACCAAAGGATGATAACTATTTGTCTGAGTCAGACTCGGATAAGTTGAACTCAGGTACTGAGTCACCTTCAATGGTGTTCTTATTCTTCCCCACTGCTTTGACCAGCCATGACTTTTGTGCTTCCACATGAACTTTAAAATTGTTTTCTAATTCTGTGAAGAATCAAAATTGGCACCTTATTCACATTGCATTTTGTTTATAGATTACTTTTCATAGAATGATCATTTTCACAATATTAATCTTACCAATCTCCAGTTGTGGGAGATCGTTCTGTGTTCTAGTGTGGTCTTCAATTTCTTCAGTGTTTTAGTGTCATTTCAGATGGCTTTTGTGTCCTTGGTTAGGTTTACTCCAAAATATTCTCTTCTTTAGGCTTCTGTGAATGGTTTTGTTTCCTTGATTTTTTTTCCTCAGTATATTTATCATTGTTACATATGCTGGCTAGTTTATGGTCAACATGTCATAAGCTAGAATCAGTTGGAAAGAAAGACCCTCAATTGAGAAAATGCCTCCATAAAAGTGGCCGACAGGCAACTCAGACTGTTTCCTGAATAATTATTGATATGGATGGGTCTGGCCCACTGTGTGTGTTGCCAACCCTAGGCATTGTTCTGAGCTGTAAAACAAAGTAGGCTTGATGAGGAGTGACCCAATAAGCATTGTCTCTCCATAACATCTGCTTCTGTTTCTGCTTCCATGTTTCTGCCTATGTTTAGAACATAGTCTTCATGCTGACTTCCAGGCAAATGAATGTTGTTGAAGAAGCAGAACCTAAACATAACAAGTGGATCATGACAACCACATAATACAGTATCATGGTTTCAAAGTGAACATCACAGCAAAGTGGTCACCACAGGAGGTCTCAACAACATGTGGTCGTAATTATCTTTAGAAGAAACAAAGGCATTTTTGCCATTTTGGAACAGGCATAGTACACAGCCCTTTGAGTTAAGGTTATTTATTAGGTATAGGAAATTCAAGAAATGTATTTAATCATAAACAGCAACGAACATAATATTTCTTTAGTATAAAATTGTTTTCAAGCCTAAGATGGAGGCAGGCTGGTTTATCAATATTATCTAAATGGCTATTTGTTTTCTAGGAGAGATTTGAAAGGGTGTGGTTTCAGATACAAGGAGAGGGAGAGAGGGTCTTAGAAGAGTTGGTGGAGCTGAAAAAAATAAGTATTGTATGAAAAAAACATTTTCAATAAATGGAAACTAGAAAAAGGAAGAAAAACTGGCTGCATTCTTTCAATTTGAAATTTGAGTGAAGCTAACTTCAAAAATAAAAGATAAATTAATATGGCAAAAGAAATTCTAAGACTGCATGAAATGATCTGTATTGACCACATTTAATGAGGTTTTCAGTGAGAATTAGAAGTAAAATGTAGAGCAAATAGATGTAGAAAAGTGTGTGAGAAAATCTAAGGATTAAGACTAAGTGGTAATTATTAAAGAAACAAGTGCAGTTAAGAAACCTAACAACAAAACCCTGAAAGTTTGGAGTGGTGGGTAACTCACTGCACCCCCAACATTAAAATCAGAGGACAGTAGGTGGTTTGCTCTTTCCTTCAACCATGTAGGTATAAGGGAAAAAACTCTAGAGAGTTGGCAAAAACAACTTTACTTGTTGAGCCAACAAACCACCTGATCACCTCAGTCACAGAACTGAAGAAGCTCTGAACCTATACTGAAGTTCATGTGTATATCTGTCCATCACTCATAAAGAGGTGATTCTTTTTACTCTCCGTTTTGACAACACCAGTCTTGAGATGCACAGGATTATTTCCTCCTCAGTCTTAGAAGTCACACTATTTAGGGGAGATTCACCAGAATCAGTTACTCATCTGAATAAACATTTTCTAATATACTGTGGGATCTACTATGGTAAAAGTGCAACATCTATTTGTAGGGGACAGTTCTGATGTTAAGGTCCTGTTCTCAATTGTTTGTTGACCTGTCAGTAAAAAATGCCATGGGCTAATTGCAGAGCAGAAGGTACAGGTCATTGGAAGAAATGCGGACCAAAGGAAGGGGCATGAGAATTGGAGAAAAAAGAACAACGTAACAGTGTGAGGTATCAAAAAATGTCCACAGAGTCTGCTCCTACAGGCAGGTGGTCAGGGGCATTTAGCAGGGAACAGATGTGACTGAAAGGCTAAAATGTAAGGGAGGTGGAAGAGGTAGAAATAAATTGACAAAGACAGCCTTTTCCAGTCTGAAGATATTAAAACCCCTGGAGACAAGTAGAAAATGAACAACAGTGTGTGTGTGTGTGTGTGTGTGTGTGTGTGTGTGTGTGTGTGTCTGTTTGTCTGTTTGTCTGTGTTTTAGCCTCAGATTTAAGGGAAGCTGGGAGGGTCCTGGTATCAGAGTCACTTCCCAGAGTAAAAGCAGAAGGTAGAGCAAAGATACAGGCAACATCTACCATCCCTCTCACTTGCTAGCCTTTAATGGAAATATTCACCCCACAGTCCTGTGTCCTCTGCTGCAGGCTCCATCCCTCTGGGCTTGTCGGAAGCTTAATCTAAACACTGTTTTGATGACACTTCAACATGATTTATTTACCACTTCTACCACTCAGAGTGTTCTCAATTCTGCATTTCATCTGATAAAGCCTAATCTGCACTGTCATGCAGGATGAGACATGAGAGATCTGCTCCAACCCTGACAATAAGAGATCCTGAGGCATGATAAAAAAAAAACCCACTCTAATACCCTACCTGGAGGCCTCAGAGTTTAAACATTGAACATGCCTGACCCAAGTATGTGAACCTATAGGTCTCAAGAATCTTCTCTCTTTGGTTGGGTGTGATCCAGTACATTTGTGTGATACAGCACACAAATAAGGAGTAAAGTCCAGGCAGGGGCTAGATAGATGGCTGATTCATTTGATAATTTGTTTTTGAGAGGACCTTAAGAGTGATGATTAACAATCCTCTGTCACTTCAGTTCCAGGTGGAATCCACTGACCTCTTCTGGCCTTGAGAGAATTGCATGCATGTAGTGTACAGACACACAGCAGGTAAAACACCCATACATATAAAAGAAATAATGCAAAAACAGAAACAACACCCTAATCAAATTTAAAAAAAAAAAAAAAAACATCAAATACATTGTCCAGGCCAAGAGAACAAAATTCATCATCAGTAGAACAACACCACCACCAAAACAAAACAAAACAAACAAACGAACAAAAACACAACATCTCCCAATAGGTCTTGGAATTCATGATCTCTGCTGTGCAGTTATAAGTGATGCTACCTTTCAAGGAAACAAGAGGCATACAGCTCTGTGGTTACTAATTTTTTGATACTCCCTTAGTAATTAATTTTATTTCTTGGGATGTATTAGAGAAACACTCCTATGTTTCTCCTCTGTTTTTTCATCATGAGCATCCACGGAGTAGTACATTTTAACATAGCTGAATTTATGACCACAAATATACAGCATGGATGTGTTTTTCAGCATGAATTTGGGATCCACAAAGTGTGTCACACTATCCACATCATAAGCACAATTCTTTGTGTAGCTCTGACTGGTTGGGAACTAGTAACAAAGCGTAAGCCACATTACACTTGAAGAGGTCCATACTGTATCTGAATAGATTTTTCTATCAAATTATCTACCTGTTGTTTCACAAAGTTAGTCAGCCTATGTAAGGCCCAGAAACCAAAAGGAACAAGTAAAAATATCCCAACTAATGGTCTTAAAATGAAAGGAAGTAGGGTTAACAATCATGAAGGGGTTGAAAATCAATTCTTGTACCAGCTCTCTTCTTTGTCCCTCATGTTCTCTTTAACCATCCCTGTCTTAATCTATGTAAAATCAACATTTGTCTTTAGGGCTGTACAAAGTCTAGACCTGTACACAGTCTTTTCTATTGTAAAAGAGTAAATCAAGTCCAATAATGTCCTTTGCATTTTTGGAGGATCACTTCAGACAGCAAAACGAGGGATTTCTACAGATTAATGATGTCAGTCTATAGTCTTTATTATGAAAGACTCTAATTACAAAACAGTAAAATGGAAGCCTTGCTTTCTGTCCTGTGAGAGGGCTGGACCGGAGCCTCTCTGAGTGAGGCACCATAGAGCAGGCAGTAGGACCTGGGTCCTACATAATTCCAAAAGTGACATCCTTAGACACCTCTCCATACCATAGAGCTGGAAGGGATGGTGGTCACAGGACCAGGAGCTCCTCTGCCTAGAGTGATAGGGTAGCATTGATGGCCAGGGAGTTAGAGCAGAGGGAGAGGCCCATGAAGAAGCAGCCAGGAAGGTCACTTCCAGCCTGGGCTCCTGTCCCCATGACCTGAGTGTTTGAGATGCAGCTGCTCCTCTTGCTGCCACTATATGGTAGGCAGGTGAGAGGAAGAGTGCTGTGTGAAAGTCCCTGGGTCATGGAGGGACTCTGACCTGGAGATTCTGGATGAAGCTTGGTCTCTGTGGCCACTGGATTCTGAAGACCAGTAGATGGCCAGTTATAAGAACCCAGGTGAGTTGTCCTCAGTGGTCAGTAAACCAAAACCACTGCTTTCCCACCAGACTACGGAACCATCTTATGTGACACTGAGGTGCCTGGACTGTTGCCCCTTGCCCTCTCAGAGCCTCATACTCCCTTTTGAGAATGAGAGGCTGGTGTTCAGGTTCCTAAGGGTTGTTTAAATAGGACGCCAAATCCTTGGAGACAACGTTGGTCTCAAGTGTGCAGCTAGCTGTTGTTGAGCACCCCTTTGTGCCCCATATCTCACTCTGGTTCCAAGAGTACCATGTCTGCTTCATGGTTGTTCTGCACATGGGTGGGCCTCTAAACCAAGGGTTAGGAAGTTGTAATGAATGAGGGAAGGACTAGGAAAGGGAATCTGAGGTCATATGGCAAAATTTGGGAAGGGTGGGCTGGGCTAAATATGAAATTATTTACTTTTAAGTATTGGCAACATGGGTTCTGTTTGTTTAATAAAGGTTTATTGGGTTGGAAAAACTCACGTGTGGGTTATGTGGAGCCTAGGTTTGTAGGATAAGACCCATCCTGGGTCACCAACACCCTCCTCCCTCTCCCTAGGGATTTAAGGCTAATGACAAGAAAGCTCATGAGAAAACACAGTGGGCCAAGTTGTGTGTCTGACACCTGGAACAGACAGCATTGCCTTCGTCCATGTTAATAAACTGATTTTTACAACAACAAAACCCAAAACAATAAAGTCTGTAAAAATGTGGAGAGAGCTCCCATGTTCTTCCTCTCTATGAGTAATTTACCCTTGTAGCAGTGACTTGAGAGCAGACAATACCAGGAGCTCTGCTGGGAGGTGACAGAAGATTCAAAAATGTGGTCAGACAGCTTAACCAAAACAGGAAGTTTCAGATTCAGGGAGAGACCTGGGCTAAAGGGACTGTGTTGCAGAAAGACTACAAAACCACATGTAGTTATCTGGCCTCTCAGCAACCCACCAATATACATATTGGCACAGACATGCATATCCCCCTCCCCTAGACACAGCAGAAATCATAAGTCAGCAGGAAACAATAAGGAGACCTCAAGACTGGAGAAACCATTGAATGTAGAATAGCTGATGTTTCAAGTGAGACCCAGGACTCTGCTATCCATCCCTTAGGGACTAAAAATGCTTAGTGAGCAGCTTCTTCTGCAGACTAGGTTGAGAGAGTTGGAGAAAGCTTTCTCTTGAAGCCTCACATCTCTCCCACTAACCCTCAGCCAGAGAGAAGCCTTTCTTCACACATCCCTGTTCATCCAGTCAGCTCCTGAATAGAAGCTCCAGGAGAGAACCCTAGCAACATTGACATGAAAAAGGATTGACAAGCTGCTACTCAGGCTCTGTCACTGTGAACCAAGGTCTAGGCTGGGTTAAGAGACCATTTTGCAATGCAGGGGGAAAGGGAGAGAAAATACACAAAATGAACCCCCCCCCCGAAAATAGAAAATGAGAACCACACATTTTGAAATTTCACTGGGCTCCAAGACTTACAAATGCTTCCTACCTGTGACCTCACATGACCCCTACCAACAAATGAGCTGCAGTCCCTGACTACATCACTCAAAGCTCTGTGCTCCAGTCAAGGAGGCACACAAAAGGAACCCCTGTAGCATAATGGCATGTGAGTATGTAATGTGTGTTCACCCTATCTATCTTAATGAACTTCAGTTTGTAATTGAGTAGGAGGGGTTGTTTGCCAATCATGCAGTTTCTTGAAAGAGGCTAACTCCACACAAAGTTTTGTAAATGATCACAGAACAACTTGATAAGACATAGGAGAGTGCCTGGATAAGGTGGAGGATGGTTCTACGGGCTTGACTCTGTTTATTAGTCATGAGGGCAACCTGCCCCTGATGCTTCATTCATCGTACCTATTGCTGCTTGGTACATAGGTCATAGATCTTCATGCTGGCCTCCTCACAGAGCCCTGTTGGTTCCACACAGCACACTTCCATGTTATCTCTGGCCCTGAGGGAGTCATTAAGTCTATGTCCTCAGCATTGAAAGCAAGAAACTCATAAAGGAAGGCAAATAGTTTGGAGGAGAGCCAAGAATCCCTCTTTGTTTCTAATGTCCTTCCTGCCAGCCATGATAAGCACTTTTCCCTATAGATCATAGCATCTACATATGCAGTAACTAAAGCATAGTGGTGTCCCATATTTGATAACAGGTCTTTGTTTTCCACCATATATTTGGGCTATAATTCTTGGGTCCAAATTGTTTCAGTTACAATAACTGCTGAAGCCCCTGTATACCTGGGTCCATGTTTAATGAAGATTTCCAACACATCTAGAGCATTGCATCAGAATCTTACATGAAATGTGGGGTTTCTATTAGGTCTAGACTGATCTCTTTCATTATGCTTGTTTTCAAATGCAGTTACAGATGAGCATTTGTGGGTCATCAGCTGGCAAGATGTTAGCAAGATTGATGCCAGGAGCATTTTGAAACCAGACTCAAGGATGGTTCACATGTGCATTAAACAGCCAGGGTTCTCATGTTCCTTTGAGAAGAGCCTCAACTGCATGCGGTGAATGTAAGTATAAGATGCTAAACCAGAGTTAACTTCTCTGCTTCTTTCACTAGAATACTGGTAGCTACCACAGCTCTTAGAAAAGTGGACAAGCCAGACAGTACATGGTCCAATAGCTTGGACAGGTGTAGTACACTGTGATTCCATGGCCTAAAATGTGTGGTTCCACACCCTTTGCAGTAGCTTTTGTTTCATGGGCCTGTAGATGAAAAGATTTGGAGGTATCTGGAAGTGCTAGTGTTGGAGCCAATATCACCTGTCTTTAAAGCCTAAAAGATGATTTGTGCAAACTCATTCCAGATTAGAGAACCAATGGCCTCATTTGTGCTGGGAAGTTTTTGTTAGGAGGTTGTTAATGATTCCTTCTATTTCTATAGGGGTTATTGGACTGTTTAGTTAGTTTGCCTTATCTTGATTTAATTGGGTATGTGGTATCTGTCTATAAAATCATCCATTTCATCTAGATTTTCCAGATGTGTTGAGTATAAGCTTTTCTAGTAAGACATGATAAATTTTTAATTTCCTGTTTTTGTTATGTCTCTCTTTTCATTTCAGATTTTGTTAATTTGGGTACTGTCTCCGTGCCCTTTATTTAGTTTGGCTAAAGGCTTATCTTTCTTGTTGATTTTCTCCAAGAACCAGCTCTTGATCTTGTTGACACTTTGTATCTAGCTCTTTGTTTCTATGTGGTTGATTTCAGTGCTGAGTTTGAGTATTTCCTGCTATCTACTCCTCTTAGATAGGTTTGCTTCTTTTTGTCCTAGAGACCTCAGGTGTGCTGTTAAGTTGCTGGGAGAAGATGACCCCAGATTGAGTATGAAAGCACTCAGTGCTGTGAATTTCCCCCTTAACATTGCTTTTCTTGTGTCTCAAAATTTTGGGTATACTGCGTCTTTGTTTTCATTGAATTATAGAAAGATTTTCTTTATTTCTTCGCAGTGATACTGGTTATAACAATCCTTCTGTTTCCCTGGATAGGTAGACATAATGGAAGACAGGCAGGCTTTGTGGTACAAGGGGAGGATCTTACTCAGTTGCAGAGGAATGTGAAAACTGGAAGAACCATTGGGATCAAGCAGAGCAGAATAGATGCCATTGATGTTGGATTCTGCAGGGTTCTCAGCTGGCATAGGTATTGGGATGGGTTTCTTATCTATGTCCCTGGTTAGAGCAGATCTCCTGGGAGACAAGCAAGCTTGGAGATCCAGTGTCAGGATCTACCCCAGTTGCAGATGGAGGTTTAGACCTGAAGGATGATGGAGTTCAGAGAGTGGGGATACGTCCAGAATCAGCTGGGCTCTGTGATTATCCAGGCTTGGGTGCATATTCTGGCAGGTGTCTCACATGTGTCTTCGATTACCACAGAGCTCTGATATACAGGAGGTCTATGAGGTGTGGGAGTGGAGCAGGCATGCTGATAGAACTGGGTAGATGTGCAAACTAGAATGCTAGACTATACTTTTTGAGGGTCCTCTTTTGAGTATCTGGAAGGCTGTGGCTCATTATCAGAGAAGATGATGGTAACTTTCAGTATATGGAAAAATTCTCATGCCTACAGTGGGTAGGGATAATCTGACACACCCGTGACATGTGATTCTCTTCCCTATTCAGTGGAATATTTGCTGGTCCAGTGGGAGACAGGTAGCATTCCTGTTTCCCCTTGGACTGAAATCTTTTGATTTCAACATCAGTTGGCCTATGGGATTCTTCAGGACTTAAAAGTTACCATGGGTCTATTCAGAAGTCAGTTGCTCTTTCCCCAACTTTAAGTGTTACCCTAGGATCCTCAGAGCTTAGAGCATGCAATCTAGGGCAAAGCTATTTTTTTATCCATAGGAGTTGAGTGTGTTTTCTTCCAATTAAGGCTCTTATTTTTACAATGTCCTTTCCCTTGTGGTAGGCACATTGTTCTTTTTCTAATGCTGCATTGCTTGTTTCCAGGCCCCATTTTTTCTGTTTCACTGGACTAGTTTATTATTCATATTTTCTCATCAGGCTACTACTTTGGTCTAGAAAAGTCTCTTGTATTTGTGACTCTCAATCAGTTTACTCTTGTCACACATATTTTTGAGCTACCTCCACCCAATGTGTCCCATTGATATCCTCAAATGCCTCTACATTTTGGAACTTCTAATATTTGGTGCAAACTGAGTGACAAAAGCAATGTATGTTGAACAGTTGACTCTTCTCCAGTGCATATGTGTCTGTGGGTATATGGGTGTGATAAGACCCTAGGAAGTACTCTACAAAAGGAGCAGGATGCTCTTATGACCCCTGTGTGACCTCACTTATCTTTGTCAATTTTATGGTTGTCTGTAGTGCTGCTATGAACCCAGCTGGCAAGCCCTGGAATAGATTTTAATGTCCCATTGTCTTTTTCTCTTTCAGGATACTAGTGAGGTTAGATTTGATGAAACTATAAACTTAATCCAATTAAGAATCTCAGTAATTCTTTTGGACCATCTGGATGAAGCACCAAGTTCCAGGATAGTTCTGCATGAACTTCCCAAAGCCAGCAAACTGGAGCCAGAAAAATCCAAGCAGAAGGCATCCATAACCAGCACTGCCAGCACTTCCCCAAGCACAGGGTAATGTGGCTTGAGTGGAAGAAGAGATTTCCTCAAGACAGCTGGCACTCCAGTACCATAGCCAGCACCTACCATGTCTAGACCAGCACAAAGAAGACCATGGAGGCAGAGGCTTCACATAAATGATTGCCTGGGTCAGGCAGCAGTTCCTGTAGACGCTGGATTTGCTGATAGGCATCAAGAACGATTGGAATGTCTGACAATTGCCCAGCATCTTGTTTACTGCCATGTCACACAGTGGCACTTAGAACACAAACATGGGCTGATGCAGGGGTGAAGGACCATAGGACCAAGGCCCTGAGTGCACCCGCAGCACCAGCACGATCACATTGACCATCAGCCATGCAGAGAAGAGCACACTGCACATAATCAGCAAGGACCTAAGTTCCACTTAAGTGGATGGTCAGAAACAATAGAACTCATTCAAGGTCCCTGCTCCACTAAACTGGAGGGGAAGCTATAGTCCAGCCAGATGTGGTGGGGGCCCAAGTCTATATTTTGAAGCTAGGCATGGAGTTTGTTCAGCAGAGAAAGGTCTGTAGCAGGCAGGTGTTCTTCTCAGTCATATCTCCTATCTAAGCTCTAGAGAGCCACCCATCTATGATGGCTAGAAGCTCCTGAAAGTATCTAGTGCTGGAGAGGTGGAAACAGCTCTACTAAGAACTTAGCTTGATACACAGAGTCCTAAATAGAGACAGAGCCCATACCCAGAGTCTCAAGCCAAGGCAAATTACCCAAAATCTGAGTATTCAAAGCTGATACTTCAGATCAGGCAAGAAAATAGAAAAAATGGAGAGGGAACCCAGTAGGAGCCAAAGGGGGAAAGGGAGGCCACGTGCTCCAGGTGGTTATGAAGTCTGACCAGTGTTCATGCCAAATTTCAATGTGGATTATGAAACTAGAATATACTCAGCTTGTTTAATTACATCCATAGTGTTGGGACTGAGAAGCCAAGCAAGGAGGCTGAGAGAAGGCTAAGATTTCTACCACTCTTGAAGCCACTACTCGTTTTAAGTTCCCCACAATGTGGAGATTAACAGTAAGTTCAGCAAACAGGGTCCTTGAAATGTTAGGGCATCTGCTTCAGGTCACAGAGTTTGGAAGTGGCAAGGTCAATCAGGAATCACTTGAATCTTTAGTACACCTGTCACGTCCATGACTCATATCCCTAAAAGGCAGAGCCAGTTTCAGGGCCAGTTCTGTCTACAAATAAATATCCAAGAAGTGTTATTGATTTTGGAGTCAGAAACCACAGTGAATGTGTAGCCATGGTGACAGGTTTATGGTGAAGTGAACTGAGGGTGAAAACATCACCCTGGGATTACTGTATGTGACTTGCTTAGTTTCCTAAACAGTAGCATCTGTTTTGGTTGTTTGGTGTCTTTGAAATATGGAGGCCAGGGATAGTCAATGCCTGAGAAGACCTGGGTGCATGCAATTGTCTCAATCTTATTTGGGAGAAAGAGTTCCAGCCTTTCAAGATGCTTTGACTACAAAGGCCCCACATCTGGTTAGCTCTGTGTCAGGTGCCTTCCCTATCAACTCTATCTCCTAGCAATTAATGACAAATTTAGGTGAGTTCCATTTGAGTATGACCCTGTGGAAAGGGAAGGAAGACCTATGGTCAAGGACAGGCCAGCCCAAAAGATACATTGTGAATCAATTTTCTCCTTTCTTGTGACTTCTGGAGACAAAAACTGATTACCAGCTAGGTTGCAAACAACTTCCCCTGTTGACACATCCCACCAGTGCATTTTTGACTGTTTTGAGGCAAAGGTTATATAGCCCAGGCTGGCTTGGAAGACGGGGATACATCTTCCTGAGCCTAGAATTAAAGACATACATTACCACGTGAAATTCTGCCATGGCCTTAAAGTATAGAGCCTAGACTTTTCCAATAAGCACCTCAGTTTCAGCAATATAAAAACATGCCATCAAGCAGGCTGTCTACCTCACAATGGCTGTAGGACATAAACCCTAGGCCAGCCTTGGTGACTCTCAGGCAGAGGTGCATGACACTGCAGCCTTTAACTCACCCCCATTAACTAGTTTTTGTTAATTTACTCCAAAGTACTTCAAGGTGGATCAAAAGATTTTCAGTCACTTGAAAATCTCACTTTATAGTAGGTTATGTGTCCTTTTGTTCTAGGGACCTTAGTGGAGATGCAGAATGATGAGTTGCTATATTGCATGTTTCAAGAATGCAAACTGAACAGCAATTATACGCTTCTCATGTAACGTGGTTTATAGAAGCACACAAAATTGCATAGATGCATAAATCCAGACATAAACACACACACATGCACATACATACGCACATGCACACACACACCTCAGAAAACATAAGTGATCAGAAAGCAATGAGTAATTCATCATGTAGGAAGAGCAATGGAATTTAGGCTATCCAATGCAAACGTCCCAAGTGAGACCCTCCACCCTCTCAGTCATCCTTCCTGCTGACAAAGGATTAGGAAGCATGTTTCTTGTTCATATTTGGTTGATATGATTGGAGTAATTTTTCTCTTGTAGGTTCAAATCTCTCACAACAACCCTCAGCTTGTGAAAACCCTTTCCCATATCCCGGTGTGATGGCTTGTGTATGCTATTCCTAGGGAGTTGCACTATTACAAGGTGTGGCCCTGATGGAGTAGGTGTGTCACTGTGGTTGTGGGCTTTAAGACTCTCCTCTTAGCTACCTGAAAGTCAATATTCAAATTGCAGCCTTCAGATGCAGATGTAGAACTCTCAGCTACTCCCACATCATGCCTCCCTTGATGCTTCCATGTCCCAGCCTTGATGATAAAATACTAAGACTCTAACCTTTAAGCTAGCCCCAATTAAATGTCCTTGAAAGAATTACCTTGGTCATGGTTTCAGCTCACAGCACTAAACTCCAATTCATGCAGCCAGCTTCAGAATTCAAGAGCCAGGAATGAACTCTCCAGCAGCACTCACAAAAAACATGACTGACAAGCTGCTATTCAGGCTCTGTCATTGTGTCCCTAGACCTACATAGTGTAGAAGTGACCATCTTGGGATACAAGGAAAAGGAAAAAGAACCAAAGACGCCCAAAGACAATAATTAGAACTATTCATTTGGCATTTTCCCTTGTCTCTCAACCTTGAAAATTGCTTCCTGCCTGAGATTCCCATAAAGCAAGTGAGCAATGGCCCTTTATTTCCTCCTTGTAAGATCCATGCTACTGTAAAGAGAATATACCACATGGCATTCCTGTAACTTAGTGGCATGTAGGTGCTTGAAGTGTGATCAGTCTATCTCCCTCATGAACTGCAGATTCATGCAGAGCAGGGGCATTTGCTTACCAAACCTCATGAAAGAGGCTACTTGCACAGAATGTAAATGACTAAATAAGTGAAGAATTAAATGAGACATAGGTGAGTAGCAGTATAAGTCTGTGGACAGATACATGGGTTTGTCCATGTTTCTGGTTAGACATGAGGGCAGTCGGACCCTGATGCCACATCCTACCTGCTACTGATTGGCAGAAGATCATAGATCTTCTTGTTGGCCTCCGGACAGAGCTACATTGTTTCCTCACAGTGCACTTTCAGTTCAGTCTGCTCCACCAGTAGCTTTCTGTTCTTGTTCCACTACAACTTTACTTTGTGCTTCACCTGAGTACACTCACTCAGCAGACTGCAGTGCCTGCTGGTGA
Organism: Arvicanthis niloticus; assembly: GCF_011762505.2. NCBI lineage: Eukaryota > Metazoa > Chordata > Mammalia > Rodentia > Muridae > Arvicanthis > Arvicanthis niloticus. The sequence continues at coordinate 3,445,700 of NC_047659.1, forward strand.
ACAAACAACCCAAAACCATGATTTCCTGCCAACTTCAATTTACCCAACACTCCTCCAAGTACTATCCTCCCTGCAAGGACCCTGATCCACAGACAGCTACAGACTAGGGGCCACAGTTTACTTGTCGACACCAAATAGAAGCCTGTCAAATCCAGAGACCAGCCACATTCCACAAGGCTCAAAGTACTTCTGAAAACCCTGAAACCAAGAGGGTTTCATGTACTTCAAGGAAGAGACCATCATCCACATGGGTGCTTATATGTCTGTGGTATTAGAAAACCATCAGCAGTTAGAGGACAAATCCCCTCTGAGAGTGGATAGGAGTTTCAAATATATGCAAACTTTCCATGTGTCTCATGGATCCCAGAACTATACATTTCCTGTCTGAGATCTAGAGGCTGAGGTTTGATTAATATTCCCATCGTGGTGCAAATCTTTTCTATCTACAGAATCCTGAGTTGGGAAGAATAATGATTGCATTGTCTGAGACACTGTTCAAACCTAGGACAACTGAGTTCAAAGGGTACAAACCCAAGACCCTTGCCTAGAGACAGGCCTCCTGTTAAAGGCAGACAGTATAGAATCAGAGCCCTGACATTTGTTTAAAGTCTTAGAAGGGCAGAACATCCCCTGCCTAGTGGTGTGGTCTCAACTGTGTCAGTGACTCACCTGTAGGAATTGATCTCTTCAATCAGCTTCTTGCAATTCTCTATGGCATCACACATCCTGCTGGTCATTTTCTGCATGTTCATCGTTGTCTTCTCATGTTGTAAATGAAGCATCCTGAATTTAATATTCAGCCCGTCATAGAGTTTGGACCAAGGAGAAAATATCTCTATGAACTAAGGATTCAAGAATTACATGAATTCAGGCTGTATCCTGGACTACCCAGCCTGGTATATGCCATACCCTTGCTACTTTGAACTGGGTTCTCTTGCTCCATATTAAACTTATAATGCTGGGCAAGGAACAGCAGAGAACAGATGGGGAACAGATGGAGGTAGCTGACATTCAAGTGATCTCACAGTGGACCTGACAGAACAGAATAGTTCTTTAAGAAGTTTCCATGAGTCTGTGCCACAAGTTTCTGTAATGACATCAATGATGTTTTCTCTTCTGTTATTTTAAATTTGATAATTTATTTACATTTCACATGCTATCCTTTTTTCCTGGATTCCCCTCTGAACACCCCCTATACCATTTTCCCATCCCCTGCTTTTAAGTGTGTGTCCCATCCACCCACCCACCCACCCATTTCTACTTACCATCCTGTGATTCCCCTCCAATGGGGCATTGAGCTTTCACAGGACCAAGGGCCTCTGCTCTCATTGGTGTTCCACAAGGCCATCCTCTGCTACATATGCAGCTGGAGTCATTGCTCCCTCCATGTGTACACAGGTTTGTGGTTTAGTGTCTGGGAGCTATGGCTTCTGGTTGGTTCATATTTTTGCCTCTCCAATGGGGCTACAAACCCCTTCAGCTGCCTGAGTGCTTTCCCTAACACCTCCATTTGTGACCCCATTCTCAGTGCAATGGTTGGCTGCAAGTATCCTCCTCTGTATTTGTCAGGCTCTGGCAGATCCTCTCAGGATACAGCTATATCAGACTCCTGTCAGAAAGTGTTCTTGGTATCAACAATAGTGTCTGGGTGGGGAACTGTATGTGGGATGAATCCTCAGGTGGGGCAGTTCCTGGATGGCCTTTTCTTCAGTCTCTGCTCCATAATATTTCTCTGTCTCTCCTTCATGAGTATTTTGTTCCCCCTTCTAAGAAGGACCAAAATATCCACATTTTGGTTTTCCTTCTTCTTGAGTTTCATCTGGTATTTGAATTATATCTTGGGTGTTCTGAGCTTTGGTGATAATATCCATTGATCAGTGAGTGAATACCACATGTGATTCTTTGTGATTGGGTTACATCTCTCAGGATGACATTTTCTAGTTCCATCCATTTGCCTAAGAATTTCATGAAGTCATTGTTTTTAATAGCTGAGTAGTACTTCATTGTATCAATGTACTACATTTTCATTATCCATTCCTCTTTGAAGGGCATCTGGGTTCTTTCCAGATTCTGGATTTTATAAATAAGGCTGCTATGACCACAGTGGAGCCTGTGTCCTTCTGTGTTGGAGCATCGTTTTGCTATATGCCCTGGAGTGGTAAAGATGGATCCTCAGGGACTACTATGTCCAATTTTCCCGAGGAACTGCCACACTGATTTCCAGGGTTGTTGTAGCTGCTTATAAACTCACCAAAAATGGAGGAGTGTTCCTCTTTCTCTACATCCTTGCCAGCATCTGCTATCACCTAAGTTTTTGATCTTAGCCATTTTGACTGGTTTGAGGTGGAATCTGAGGGTTGTTTTGATTAGCAATTCCCTGAGGACTAAGGACATTTGACATTCTTTTGTGGTTCTCAGTCATCTGGTATTCCTCAGTTGAGAATTCTTTGTTTAACTCTGTACCCCATTTATTAATATGGTTATTTGGTTCTTGATTCTAGCTTCTTGAGTTCCTTGTATTTATTGGATATTAGCTGTCTTTTCAAATGTAGAGTTAGCAAAGATCTTTTCCCCATCAGTTGGTTGCATTTTTCCTATTAACAGTGTCCTTTGGCTTACAGAAGTTTTGCAATTTTATGAGGTCTCATTTTTCAATTCTTGATCTTAGTGCATTACCAGTAGTGTTCTGTTCAGGACTTGTGTACTATATTGAATAGGTAGGGAGAGAGGGCAGCTTTGTCAAGTCTGTGATTTTAGTGGGATTGCTTCAAGGTTCTCTTCATGTAGTTTAATGTTGGCTACTGGATTGCTGTATAGTGCTTTTAGTCGGATTAGGTATGGGCCTTGATTCCTGATTTTTCCAAGACTTTTATCAAGAAAAAGTTTTGGCTTTGTCACACACTTTCTCAGCATCTAATGAAATGATCATGTGATTTTTATTCTTTGAGTTTGTTTAAAGAGGATTATATTGATGGATTTCCATATATTGAACCATCCCTGCATCTCTGGTATGAAGCCTACTTGATCTTGATGGATCAAGTTGTTTTGATTTGGTTTTGGATTTGGCTTGCAAGAATTTTATTGAATATGTTTGCATTGATATTCATAAGTGAAATTGGTCTGAAGTTCTCTTTCTTGGTTGGATCTTTGTGTGGTTTAGGTCCATCCCATCCATATTTTCCAGTGTTGTTGATTACAGGATTTTGTAGTAGAATTTGATCACTGTTTTCAGACTTCCTAGCCACCTACTGACTGACCTGGGTGCTCTTTTCATATTTTTTTTTTTACAATGCAATCCATTCAAAGTTGCTGGATAATGACTGTAGGTCACATTTCTTTCCTTCTGTTCAAATCAACTCATCTGTGGCGGGTTTTGTGAGCAGATTATGATGGATTAACTTGAAGTTAGCTAGAGGTTTTGTTAGGAGGCGTTCATGAATGATTACAGTTGCATGGTCCAGCTTTGCTGTGCAGAGATTGTAACTTCCATTTAGAATTACATATCTCAGGATCAAAAAGTTTTGAAAGTGGAAATAATGTGTAAGCCAGGGCAGGAGAGCCTGGCTGAATCTAAGAACCTTGTAGACAGCATGGAAAACCCAATAACTCTTCCTGAAGCTGAAAGATTGCTGAAACAAGCCAGTCTTCTCTTTTGCCTCTCTGGGTAATGAAGGGATATGTGTGTGTGCATTTGTGTGTGTATGTGTGTGTTTCTGTGTTTCTGTGTGTGTGTGTGCAAGTGTTTTCTGTATGTGTGTGTGTGTGTGTTGTTTGTGCTTGTATTTGTGGTGTGATTTTATGTATTCATGTGAGTGTATGAGTATGGATGTGAGCCTCGCAGTGTGTGTGTCTGTATGTTTGTAAATGTATGTGTATATCTGCATGTGCACATATGGCCATGTGTGTAGATCTTTGTACAATATTGTCTGTGTTTATGAGCACACATACATTCATATATATGTGCTTACCTAGGTATGGTTGAACATCTGTACTCATGCTGAGCATATGTGAAGGCGTGGTGTATGGTCACTTGCTCATGGAAGGAACATCTTTAACAAAGATTGCACCCAACATAGATGAGAAAGTGCTATGGTCACTCAGGTTCTTACCACTCTGTATCCATCGAACATTGCATGAAGCTTCCCAACTTTTTGCATGTCCATCTTTGAACAAAGGAGCAAAATGTCTGTAGTTGTAAATAAAAGTTCTCAGAGTGTATAGCGGCAAAAACTATTCATCCACAATAAAATCATTTGGTGGAAACCAAAGGAATATGGTACATGAAGTTTAGTAGGCTGCTGTGGCAAATCAAGGTGCCAGGGAGACAGAAAGGCTGGCTGGGCAGTTGTGTCCCTTCTCTGTCCTGGGTGAATGGTAACAGCTCACTGGAAGGTCAGGGGTTTACTGTTTCTCCCCTACAGCCTGTTTTCTTCTCATCCTCAATGCTAGCTAGCATTTTCTTTAAACCTTTGCCTAACACTGGCTCAGTTATCCTTGGTTGTGGAACATGGCCTGGATTTTGCTCTTTGAGATATTCTGAAAAGCAGTGTGCTTGCAGCTGCTTCCAACAGAAGCAGAATTCCCACAGCCATGGTGAGGTGTGAAAACAGGTCTGTCTCAGTGCAGTGCAGCCCACTTATGCTCATGATAGTCTACAGCTCTGTTTCTGCAGCACTCTGTAGCTCCTTTTATCCCAAACTTGTTCACACTGTGTTAAAATTGACTTCCTGGAAATTTGGGGGAGATGAGGACCCTTCAGATATTGCTGTTGGCAGTCCATGATAGAGCCCTGCCAGAAGTCATGTACAATTCTTCAGAAAGTTGAACTGCAGTCTCTGGGTTACCCAGTGATTCCAGAATGAGAATTTGCTGTCCACAGAAAAACTAGAGGACATTTGGGTTTTAACATTATTCCTTAGAGCAGCCCCAAATTGAGACTATCTAAATGTTCATCAGTCAAAGAATGAAAATGTACAGTGTGGTCCAGCCCTTCCATGTGATATATTGTGGTATGAAATCATACATCATTTGGCCATGAGATCATCAGCCTTCTGTTAGCCAATCAAATCCCTAATACAATCACCTTATAGGAATTAAAGATTTTGTATGAAGATTTTCTAGTTTCCTGACATCATTGCTTTGTGCATGAAGTAAGGCATTCCATGGTTAAGAGAGCTTGTTTTGGAGAAAAATGTTTATCTTGAAGCAACAGGGAAGCAGTGGGTGAGAGCAAGGGGCTGGGTCTTTCTGGGGAACCAAGCCTTTACTATACAGCCTGGAGAACTTACTAAGTGGGCTTTGCTACAAGAACAAGGACTTCCAACCATCACCTTGTGTGTGCACTTTGCCAGAGTTCTTTGTCTCTCTGCACACTATCTTCTTTCTCCATGCAACAGAAGTTAACTTTTTTTTCTACAGTAGTACAGGTTATTGCCACTAGCATTTGCATTAATTGGGAAACTAAACAGGTGACAGTGTGCTTGCATGTTTTCACACATGTACTTGTGTGTGTATGTTCATGAGTGTGTATGTATCTGTGCACATGTGTGTATGTGCACACAAAAACACACAAATGCTTATAACCCTCCACCAAATCACAATTATCTATTGAACAAGAGCAGGAAAGGCTTGAGGAATGCCTATAGTTCTTGCTGAAGCTGAAGGAGTTGGTCACCTACTCAAAAGACTTGGCAGTAGAACTGCAGCATCCCTTCAATGTCTTCCAAATGAACTTAAGAGCTCAGTCTGGGAGGAGGGGGTAAAACCAATTAGGTCCCTGGTATTTTTGAACTTTTTGGTTTTCTTATCATTTGCATGCTTCTCAGCTGTCCATATGTTGTGGATAATCCAGCATGTTATACTGTGATGTGTGGTGTGGTGTGGCTGGAGAACTGTGTCTTTCATCCATGGACTATGTGTGTCCATGTAAAGGTTGTGTTAAAGGGGATTAGAACATTGTTCCTACTCTCCACCAATTGTGTTTACTGATATATGTATATCTGTGTCGAATACTTGGAACCTGCTTTTGGAGCTTTGCTCTAATATTTCAGTGTGTGAATATAGACATGTCTATCTGTAGGTCTGTATACATGTGTGTGTGTGTGTGTGTGTGTGTGTGTGTGTGTGTGCATGTGTATCCATGCATGTATATTTGTATGTATAAACGTATTAGATTCTGCCCTTTGCTTCATTCATTCATTCATTCATTCAGTGTTTGTGTGTGAGTGTGTGTGTGTATTTGTGCGTATATATGAATTTTCTCTATTTCCTTTTTTCACTTGCCCCAAGGAGTTAAAAAACATCATAGATTATGCACTTGCCACAGAGTGTTATTTCCAGTAAATTAGATTTTCTGACCTCAGGAAAAAAGTCTGTTGAGTAACATGTTTAATCACTGGTTGCCTTTGGCAGTAGACCCCGTTAGTATCTGAAGCTACCCTATTCAGCACTACTATCATTTACAGCTAATGGCTGCCTGTTTCTATTTACCCATTACTAGGATGCTAAAGCTAGAGTCATTGGCATTGACTGGTCCTGGAAAGTATTTAGAGAGTACTTCAGACTCACATTTGACCTCTTTGGACAAAAGGTAATCCAATGGAAATTTTGGAACTTGAATTAGCACACAGACATGAAAGTATTGGCTGAAAAATCACACAATGGTCAACATATTTACAGGAATACCCTGCTGAAGATATAATCCTTCCTCACAGAGCAGCTAGCAAATGCTTTATATATTATGCCAGAAGAAATAAATTATCAATAAATTATCAAAAAGCATCCCTTAGGTCAATAAAGTATATTCAATGATAAACCCTGTAGGAACAAACAATTATTTGGCTGGGAAATTTCAGGTAACTCCCTGACACTCATGGGCTATGTTGAGTATTGTGAAATAATGTGAAATCAGCTTAAAGGCATGTGCACAGCAGGCACCATTCCAAAAGTATCCAGAAGCAGCATGATGTACTATATTCAGGGCAAAGTTAGTGCCTCCCAGACCCTGAAATTCTGATGAGATGCAGCTAAGAATAAAGGAATCATATATGGGATTCACTTATGAATCATGTGACAGTACAACTGGACAACAACAACAAATATGACCTTCAGGAAGAATGACCTGAGCTTTCAACCAGTGTTGTACCTGCAGCTGATGAGATTCACACATGAGCCTCAGATGGCCAAAATATCAATGTGAAAGACAAATTCAACTTCTCAGATTAATCAATATTGCTGAATCTTGTTGGAAAACAGAACCTAAGGACACTACATATTATTTACCATGCAGTCATGAATCCCACTGGAGAGAATAATGATCAGTAGTATGTGGTTAATCTGAACCACAAGGATGTGTGCAAATGGTCTAAGTTGGGGGTGATGTGGTGTGCTAATAAAGTGTATAACAGAGGAGGTTATGCTCTCTTTCGAGATGGGTGCTCCTAAACTTATGGAGCATGAGTTATTGTGGACTCCTCCAGATACTTGCTGTCCATTGTGTGTGTCATGAATGATGTGTCCAGGATATGAAGTGCATCATCCACAATTAAGTTAAACCCAGTGTCACAGACAGAACTTAGGATTTCTGCTCCACTCTTAAAATGCCTTTGATAAAGGATGACATATTAGAGTTTCAGAGGGATCATCTGAAAAGTGTAACTGTAAAACTTTCTGTGAAATAGCATTTTAGAGAATTCTACTGCTGCAACTGTTTAACTGCCATTATTCATTTCTCAATGTTATAGGTCAGGACCAAGTCATTATTAGACATACCTGTGTGGGGACAGTAAGAGCTGCTATTATACTTCAAGCCGAGAACCTAAGAAACTTCATGATTTGCAACTAATGTAAAAAGTGCCTACTTGGGAATGAACAAAGCTTTCAGAGCATTAGGCTCAACAACCATTTCACAGCCAAGGAAGCAATAGCATATCCAGGTCAGTGCTGCTGTGTGCTGGATGTGTCAGAAAAAGCAGGAGGAAAGCTACAGTTATCCAGGACAAAGCATAAAGAACACTTAGGATGCTAGAAATTATATTCTATGTTATATGGTATATATTATATATTATGTTACAAAATTATTGGTGAACATCAAGAAGTTGTTCATCTTCTTAGGAATGGAAATATTTGACCAGAGGTAATGTGAGGGTCCAGATTGGCAGGGCAAGTGTGTTTCTACACAGAGGTGTGCAGGATACCTCTCTTGCTGAGCTTGGATCACGCAGGGCTTCAGAGAAAGCAGAAGCTCATCCATAGCTGCTCAGCATTCAGGAGAAAACGTTGAAGAGTAAAAATTAATACTAGTTTTAATCTGCAGTGTGAAAATCTTTAAAGGAGATGAGTTAACTAAAGTTAAAAGTCTTTGAGCAAAAGCCTATAATACGTTTCATCCTTAGCCTTGGGAAGGCTTCACCTAAAAAGCCCCTAGAGAGACATAGCAAGGAATGTCTCCATAGCCTATTACCTCTGAAACTGCCTTTATACCCTGCCTTCAAGGCTGGCCACATGGTTTAGTTCACCACTGCTAAACTCCAGCAAGAGAACACTGCTCATAGTGATTTGTGTTTATTTGCTTGTTTGTTTGATTTTGGTTTGGGTTGTTTTTTTTTTTTTTGGTTTGAGGTTTAGGCTTTTTGTTCCACTGGTTTGGGGGTTTGAAGTTTATTTTTCTTTTTCTTTTGTTCTGGTCATTATTTTGGTATTTTGCTGTGGCTAAATGCATTGGCTATACTGATCTAGCTGATAAGAGAAATGGCTGCATTTGTGAATTAAAAAAATCAGTGGCAAAGCCTTCACATTTTGACAGCTCTTGTCACCACGTGTGTTTTCACACTTCTGTATCCCCTGAATTCACAGACACAGATGGATCTCTATGAGCTCCAGGCACCATTGTGAATTATAGCTTCAGACTACATTGTGAATTCCCAGCCTGCCAGCCAGTTCTACACAGTAGTTTTTAGGGGGCATGTACATCATGGTCTACTCCGTGAATATCCACTTAATGATGAAAAATGTATCCATACTGTATCTTTTAGGTCATATATTTAGATACCCCTAAAATATGGTGCAGGCATTCACATGGTCCTGAAATAGTCTTGCAAACAAAATTAATGAGATTCACAATTGTATTATTCTAAAGCCTCTTAGTAAAAGAGTATTCATTCAGAGTTTTTTTTTTAAAAAGAAATCCAGAGCTATTTGCCTCTCATGTCCTTGAAACACAGCCTCGGGGATAACTATAAAGGTGAAATAATGACTTCCAGGCAAAGACTTCCCAAATTTCCATGTTGAGAATTCCCACACATGTTGAGACATGGCTTTATTTTTAGGTAATATTATTGTGGAGACACATTTGGAGCTTTTGAGGTGTTGCTTGGTTTTGGAGGGTTGTTGTTTGTTTTCTTTTATTTATATGTATCTTTCCCTGCTGGATGTCTGTGCACCACATGCATGCAATTCCTCCCGAGGCCAGAAGAGGGCATGGGATTGTTAACTGCCCTCTGGGTCCTCTTGTGGATAGACAAATGCTCTTAATGGAAGAGCCTTCTCTCCAGTCCCTACATTCAATCTTTGTCCTTCCAGACTTTTGTGGGTTTTCATTGAAAGAGATTACCCCAAACCAAAGATAGAAGTTACTGGAGACCTTTAGGTACAGGTGCGTGATTATGGAATGCCTGTTTTCTTAGGTTACAAGGCACCCATGCAGTACTCTTGTGGGTTCAAGATTATGTCGGAGAATCACAAATTGTCAGGTTTGGAAGAGATCTGTCACCTCTCATCTAGGATAACCATGCAGATTAGGCATGAAGTGCCTAATGATGAAATGCCAAATTGAGAAGATTCTCTTGGGGGCAGAGGTGGAGGAAGGAATCACCATTTAAAGTTAGCTGACCAGTGTTGAGATGAAGCTTCAATCTATCCTGCCTGGATGGAGCCTGAAGCCGAGGTCACATGCCTCTAATGGAGGGCATGCCTGTGCAAAGCTAGGAAGGGAGAGTGAGCGATGGTTGATGTTGATCTTTAACCACTGTAGATTTCAGAGTGCATTGAGGAAGTATTTCTTCCAGTTGATACTCCAGTCTTGTGAAGTTCCGCTGGAACAGATATGATTTCTGAGATTAACAGTGAGTCAGAAACTTCATGTGTGATGGAAACAATCCCCTGACTCCCCAAACTGGTGCTGTGAAACCAGGGCTTTTAAGCAACAGCCTGAGAAGTATTGAGGGAGGGGGTTCAGTTACTCACTGTTGTTGGTCAACTCTTTCTAAGCTCATACAGACACAGAGGGGATACCTGTAAATACAAAGGAAACTGATCACCATCATGTGATATAAGTATTCTTGTACATCTGTCTATTCTGTGGAAGGAGCCTGGGGCTTCCTTAATTGTAGGTCCTTAGTACAGTGCTTGACTCCTGATAAATGCTATCAGCCAGGTACATTAACCTGGCTTCTACTACTGCCATTTGTGTAGGTGGAAAAACAGCTTGACATCTGCCTTTCATCAACTAAACTTTCCTGAGTATGCAGTGTGGACTGAGACCTTTTTGCTTTCTCTTTCAGATAGACATCCCTAGTCTTGAAAGCATTCTGTCAGCCATTCTCAAGGACCAATCATGTAGCAGCCAAACTGACTACTGAGTCTCATCTTGCCCCTTGCCTTGTAGCTGTTGTCAGAGATGAATGAAGTTACAGGCCTGGAATGTAACTCAGGTATGGTGTTCAGTGCCCAGTGTAGAGGAATACCAGGGTGGGAAAATGGGAGGAGTGGATGGTTCTTGGAGCACCCTCATAGAGGCAGGGGGAGCGGGATGGGAGAGGGGGGTTTCTTAAAGAGAGATCTGGAAATGGAAAACATTTAAAATGCAAACAAAGAAAATATCCAATTTAAAAAAATATTAAAAAATAAACCAGATTCACTGAATCTAATAGAAGTGAAAGTGTGAAAGAGATTCAAACTCGTGGGAACGGGGGTTAATTTTCTGAACAGAATTCCTATGGCTCAGGCTCTAATATCAAGAATTTATGAATGGGACCTCATGAAACTGAAAAGCATCTGTAGGGCAAAGGTCATAGCCAATAAGACAAATTTTCAACCTACATATTGGGAAAAATCTTCACTAACCACAAATTCAATAGATGGCTAATATTCAAAATATATAAAAGCTAAAAAGCACTTAAAGTAATGCTCAAAATCCTTAGTCATCAGGGAAATGCAAATCTAAATGATCCTGAGATTGGGCATTCTAATTGTGTTTGTATGTGAGTTGGTGTTTTGTTGGGCCTTGGACGAGGTAACTTCATTTAACCTGCCACCTTCAGTCACGTAGGACACAGGTAGAGGGCTTGATTAACAAGTCTCCACCTCCAGAGATTTAAGTATTAATGAATTATCAAAAGGCCAGTGGCATAGCTAATTAAGTTGTTCCCTCCCCTTTTCCATTTCCTATAAAATTAGGCTCCCCTGGCTTTTGGTGGGGGGAAGCGCGTGCCATGAACAATAAAAGCTTTGGAAAATTGGACTCCACGTGTCGCCTGATCTGCCTGATCTGCCTGATCTGCCTGATCTGCCTGATCTGCCTGATCTGCCTGATCTGCCTGATCTGCCTGATCTGCCTGATCTGCCTGATCTGCCTGATCTGCCTGATCTGCCTGATCTGCCTGATCTGCCTGATCTGCCACCGCCAGGTTCCCAGCCTTTGGAAACTTGAGCCGCCCACTGCCAGCCCGCTGAGGCTGTACCAATGTACCAATGTGGGACCCTCCGCTGGTGATGTGGGAAACCTGCCCAGGACCCTGGTGCCAGACCACCTTGGGACCCAGCCGCCAGACTCCCTTTTTCCCCAGCCCGCGAGATTTCTTCCCCACAGTGTTTATGTGTCTGAATGTAGTTTTGTGTGTGTGTGTGTGTGTGTGTGTGTGTGTGTGTGTGTGCTGTTCAGGATCCGAGGCTCTGGGACCTTCGATGGGGTTTGAGGATTTGTCTGATGCACAGTTTGCAGGTCATGATAGTTTTGAGTCCATAGAGGCCCAAATCGATCCACAGGCTACTTTGTTCCTTGTGTTTTCAGTGGTTTCACATAATAATCTCCTGGGAAAGGAAGTGTTATTAAGCCTCTCCCTGGAAATACTACTCTTGTCCTCCGAGAATTCATATAACAATAGGAACCAAGGATTGAGATGCCTGCCTTAAAAATAAAATAAAAGTCATCACAGATATCTGTTGGGTCCAAGCTTGTGGCAGAGACTAGGAGAAACTTCTCAAAGAGCCAGTGTATTCCTTCAGGCTCACAAGGAATGCTCTTGAAGGTCTGCTCCTTCCATTTGGTTCCCTGGTTCTGATGTCCTGCGCCCAGGATTATGAGTTTAATCAGCACCAATAGGACCCATGTCCAAAGAGCAAGTCGGTGGCATATATTGGCTGGGGTAGTCCAGGATACGGCCGTTTTGCACATGATCCTTAAATTCTTATTTCAGAGGATTATTTGCTCTTTGGGCCATGCCCTAACACAGGATGAACAAGGTCAACATCATTAAAAGCCAACACGAAATGACCGTTATTAATATCCAGAAAATTACGGAGTCAATAAGTGATGCCATGGAGAAATACAAGGAGCTCATAGAAGAAAACTATTCCTACAGGTGAGTGACTGAGACAGCTCAGACCCCAGCACTGGGCAGGGTATGCTTCAGTGCTTTTTGGACTTTGAACAAAAGTAAGGGCTCTGGTTCTATACTATCTGTTTCTTAACAGGAACCCTGCCTTGAGGCAAGAGTCATGGATTTGTACATCTTGCACTCAGGTGTCCTAAATCTGAAGAGTATATAAGTGTATAAGTTTGTAAGACCCTCCAATCTTTATTCTTCCAAATTCAGGATGCTCTACATAGAAAACACTTTCACCTCGATTTGACTATCAAGCAACACTGAACCTCTAGGGCTCTGAATAGGATTTAAAGATCTGGGATCTATGACGAAAAATGGAAAGAGTGTATTCCTGTTGGGTCTTCTCTCTCTCTCTCAGAGGGGATTTGCCTTGTACCTGCTGATGGTTTTATAGTACCTGGGACATATAAGCACCCATGAGGAACTTTTCCTCTTCCATGATGAACATAAACCCTCTTGCTGTCAGAGTTTACAGAAGTACTTTCAGTCTGGTGGAATGTGGCTGGTCTCTGAATGTGACCTTCCTTTAATTGGTGCTGATATGTATACTGAGGACTCCAGTCTGAGGCTGTCTATAGACCAGAGCATGTGCAGGGATGTAGGTACTGGGAGGAATGGCAGGCAAATGGAAGCTGACTGGGAGTCATCATTTTTTTTTTTGTTTGTGGTTCAGCATCAGGCACTGCCACCTCCTTAGAGAATGTTCTCAACTGAAAGACAATATCAGGATAATGCTGCAGAAAGAGGAGAGAAATCTGCTGGTAGAGCAGAGTGAGCCACAACTGTCCTGTGGGGAAGAGAAGAGCTTCTGTGAAGAGGCCAACAAGAACATCTATGTCCCAAGTGCCAAGCATCAGAAGGTAGGATGAAACATCAGAGGCAGATTGCCCTCATGTCTAACCAGAAACATGGACAAACCAGTGTAACTGTGCACCAACTTCTCTAGGCCCTCACCTAGGTCTCATCAAAGTGTTCATTTATGTGATCATTGACAAGGCTTTCTGTAGAGGTAGCGTTTTTCAAGAAACTGCATGTGTGGCAAGCAAACACTCCTGTTCTGTTAGAATCTGCATTTTTTAAGGGAGATAGGTTGACTACACACCACACCACTGCATGCCACTAAGTTTGAAGGGTGCTAGGTGGAAGCCTTTCTTTAGCATAGCACAGAGCTTTGAAAGGTGAAGAAAAGGCCTGGATCTTATTTGCTTTACAGGAATCATGGGAGATTCCAGGTAGGAAGTAGTTTTCAGGGATGATAGCATAGTGTAAATGACAAGTAAGTGGATTTCACTGCTGTCTTTTGGCAGCTTTTCTTTGTCTTCCACACACTCCCTTTTCCCTCTATCACAAGTTGGTCTCTTCGGGCTTCATAGATCTTGAGTCACACTGATAGAGCCTGAGTGGAAGCTTGTCAGTCCTGTTTGCTTTGAGTGATGCTCTAGGGGTCTTTGTTCCTGGACCTTACACTTTGGCCTTACAGTCTGGAGTTGGCTGGATGAGCAGGGATGTGGGAACAGATTCTCACAAGCTAAGGTTTCTTGTGAGATACTTGAGGTTTCAAGAAAAAAGTTCTCCATATATACCCACCGCCATTCTAACCATGAAGAGTGTTCTCTAGGGCCTATTATTTCTCTAGGAATAATCACAGAGTTGTGGGTCTCATTTGAAACATCTGCTTTGCCTAGACAAATGACTTATCTTCAAACATTACAGATTCCTCATTGTTTTCTCCTCACTTATTGCTTGGTGTCCGTGTGTGTGTGTGTGTGTGTGTGTGTGTGTGTTGAATGTGTATGTATTGTTGTGCTGATCTGTATCTTGTGGGTATATTGGGAGGCCACTTAATGACAACTGATATTGTCCAGTCATTCTCTAACTTAGTACTTTGAGCCTAGGTCTGTCAATAAACCTGACACTTGCTGTTTGTGCTGGCCAAAAGTCTTTGAATGTACTGTTGACTACCAGATGGAGCTCCCTCTCTAATTTGTCTCAACAAATTGTTCAACAATACAGGTATTTTAAAAACATGTATTGGATTTATTCACTTTCCTACACAGAGTTATCCCCCTGGGAGATTCTGGTTTGTCTTACTGGCTTTATCATAAGCATGCATGGACTCCTACAGTGCATGCCTCTGCTGGTGTTGTCTTGCTAACCATATCATGGGTATGGCTTTGTTTCAGGACAGATTCCCCCTCATTGTTGAGCAGAGAAATGCAGTTCAGAAATGTCACAGTAGATTATTTTACTAGCTTCTTTCTGACTGATAATGAGGATGATTTAATATCACATGAACTGTAATGTGTTGAAACGTTCCTGGGTAATGACCACAAGTCACTGGCTTCCTCTGATGCTACCTACCAGGATCAGTTTAGTGAGAGGACTGTGATGAGTCAATATGGGGCTTCCTGGAGACTTCTTAGAAATCTCTTGGGAATTTGGTGTTATGTTGTCCAGGTTATCTGTGCAGAGCTTGTAACTTACTTGGAGGACTAGCAAGTATCTGCATTGAAAAAGTTACTGAAAAAAAAATTAAGTAGAGGCCAGGGCCACAAAGTTTGCCTGCGTCTAAGAGCTTGTACACAACATAGGTCCCACTACTTGCTCATGGAATAGGAAATGTGCTAGACAAAACAAAATTTACATTCATGTGTGTGTGTCTGTGAGTGTCTGTGTGTGTCTGTGTGTGTCTGTGTGTGTATGCATGTATATGTTTGTGTTGTGTGGTTTGGATGTTTGTGTGTCTGTGTGTGTGTGTTTGGACCAGTTGTGGATGAGTGTGTTTATACTAATCTTTCGTGTTTGTGTAATTCAAGGTGATTTTGCAAGTGTTTGTGGTACGGGTGCTTGTGTATGCAACTGGTTGTGTGTGTGGTGTGTATGTTTGTTTAGACATGAACCTGTGTGTGTGTCTCTAGATGCCAAGTTTAATGAGAAAAGCACTCTGAGATTTCAGTTTGGTCTGTGAAACATTAAATACAGCAGTCCAATTTTTCTGCATCTCCACCTAGCTCCCAAGAGAAAAGGGACACAATAAACTCTTGTAAAGTCAGATTTTCAAATGATTAGGTGCAAAACTATTGATTCTCATTGAAGTTGTTTGGAGCAAATCAAAGTAATATGGTGCATGGAGGTAAGGGGGAGGTTACTGTATAAAATCCATGTGTTTATATCCCTTTTCTGCTCTTGGTGAATTGTCAAGGCCCACTGGAATGTCAGGTGGCTCACAGTGTTTTAATGTTCATTTCAGATGTCTTTTATGTCCTTGCTTAGCTTTACTCCAAAATATTCTATTTTTTAGGCTGTTGTGAGTGGAATTGTTTTCTTAATTTTTTTCTCAGCATATAAATCATTGTTAAATGTACGGGCTAGTTTACGGTCAGCTTGACATAAGCTAGAATCTTTTTGGGAAAAGAAAGAGACCATCAATTGAGAAAATGCCTCCATAAAAGTGGCCTACATGCAATTTTATTATACTGTTTCCTGAATAATTATCAATATCGGTGGGTCCAGCCCACTTTGGATATTGCCAACCTTAGGCATAGTTCTGAGTCATATAAGAAATTAGTTTCCATGAGGAGTAAACAAGTAAGCAATGTTTCTCCACAGCTTTTACTTCAGTTTCTGCCTCCACATTTCTGCCTATGTTTAGAACAGTCTTCCTAGTGATTTCCAGGCAAATGAGTGTTGTTACAGAAGCAGAACCTAAACATAACAAGTGGATCATGAAAACCACCTGAG
Source organism: Arvicanthis niloticus (assembly GCF_011762505.2). NCBI lineage: Eukaryota > Metazoa > Chordata > Mammalia > Rodentia > Muridae > Arvicanthis > Arvicanthis niloticus. The sequence goes on from NC_047659.1 coordinate 3,462,103, forward strand.
ACAAAAACATGGTCGCAATGTGAGCATCATGACAAAGTGGTCATAACAGGTGGTTATCAACACAGGAGTTCATGATTATCTTCAGGATAAACAAAGGCATTTTTGACATTCTGAAACAGGTAGTACAGAACCATTTGAGTTAAGGTTATTGGTGGAGTATAGCCCAATCCTTGAGACATATTTAATCCTAAACAGCAATGAACGTAATTTTCCTTTACTATAAAATGGTTTTCAAGACTAAGATGGAGGCAGGCTGGGTGATCAATATTATCTAAACGGCTATTTGTTGTCTAGGAGAGATTCAAAAAGGTGTGAATTCAGATAGAAAGAGGGGGAGAGAGGATCATAGAAGAGTTGCAGGAGAGGAAACTATAATCTGAATGTATTGTATTAAAAATTTTTTTTCAATAAAAGAAAAAGAGAAAAAGAAAGAAAAATAAGTCTGCATTCTTCTTTCAATTTGAATTTTAAGTGAAGCTAAATTCAGAACTAAAGGATGGCAGATGAAATTCCCAGACCATGTGAAAAATATACTGGCAACATCTACCATCCCTCTGCATTGCTAGTCCGGAAGGGAAATATTCACCACCACAATATTGTGTCCTCTGCTGCAGTTTCCATCCTTCTGGTTCTGTATAAAGCTTACTCTCAACACTGTTTTGATGGTACTTCAACATGATTTATTTACCACCTCCAACTTTAGGAGAGTTCTCAATTCTGCAATTCATCTAATAAAGCCTAATCTGCATTGTCATGCAGGATGAGACAGGAGAGATCTACTCCAACCCTGACAAAAAGAGATCCTGAGGCGTGATCAGGAGCCCACTCTAATGCCCTACATGGAGGCCTCAAAGTTTAAACACTGAGCATGCCTACCCCAAGTATGTGACCCCACAGGTCTCAAGAATCTTCTCTCTTCAGTTGGGTATGATCCTGTGCAGCTGATACACTACACAAGGAAGGACAAATGTCTAGGTAGTGAGAGATGATTTATCCATTAGTGAATTTGTTTCTCAGAGGACCTAAAGAGCAATGATTAACAATCCCCTCTCACTTCAGTTCCAGGTGGAATTCACTGACCTCTTCTTGCCTGGCCTTGGGGGACTTGCATGCATGTAGTGTACAAACCTACAGCAGGGAAAACAGTCATACATATAAAAGAAATAATTCAAAAACAGAAACATTGCCTTCACCAAATTTTTTTTAAAAAGTATCAGATACATTTTACAGGCCAAGAGTAAAAAAAAAAATCATCATTATCATTAGAACAAGAACAATAACAAAACAAAATAAAACAAAACAAAACAAACAAAAAACACCCCCTAAACAGAAAAAATAACCAACATCTCCCAAAGGGTCTTGGAATTCTTGATCTCTGTTGTGCATTTATAAGTGATGCTATATTTCAAGAAAACAAGAGGCATAAAGCTCCAAGTTTACTGATTTTTTGTACTCCTTTATTGAATATTTTTATTTCTTTGGATGTATTAGAGAAATACACTTGTGTTTCTACTTTGTTTGTTCAACTTAACCATCCACATAGTAGTACATTTTAACATAGCTAAATTTATGAGCACAAAGATACAGCAGGGAAAATCTTTTGATGATGAAGTTGGGATCCACAGATTTTGACACACTATTCACATCAAAAGCACAATTTTCTGTGTAGCTGTGACTGGCTGGCAAGCCTAAGCCAAATGCTACTTGAAGCTGTCCATTCCTGCCTGATACTTCCAGTGTTACAAGACAGTGAACCACACATGAATACAGAAGATTCTTTTGAGGGAAAAATTAGTCATCATGTTTTTATCTATATGAATGCATTAAATTTATTCAATAACAACTTAAAGTGGGGGAGTCAATATATAAAGTATATAAAATTAGTACAACGACAAATTAATTACAGTAACAAAAATAATAAATAACAAAACTTCATATGAATCAAAGAAACCATATACTGAAAGCAATCAAAACTCTACCTAAAACCAAAACTAAGCTAAGAAGCTTAAAACCAAAATTAAGCTAAGAAGCATTCTTTAGCTGCAGATTTTGCAGCACAGACTTACAGCATGTTGCTGGCCTTGGAAATATAGTGCAAAGGCAGTCAACGATGGTAATAATCTCTTCAAGATGAATGAGGGCATGCCTCATTGGGTTGGAGGATTTGCTCATTGACAAATCCTTCCAAGGCAAATCATGAGACATGTTGAAGATGGTATCTCAAAGTTTTTAAAATTCGCTTGACTGATCTCTATAAAATTATCCTTGATGACCCATTAGGACAAGCCAAAATTTACACTCTCAGGCTCCTCCTGGATGACCAGCAGATGTTGATGTCCCTCAGCACTTCTCTGAAGCCTTCCAAACATGCACTCTTGCTGGACCAGAGGGTGGGTAAAATAAAGGCCTTGTGACATATAGAAACCCCCAAAAGGAAGAACGTGCAGTCCAAGATTGCCATGGTTATAGGGATGAGATGCAATGGTGGTTCACTTGCTTTCAACACACAAAGCTCCTGGTGAAGACTTGTGTCTGATGGAAATCTTGACCTTGTTTGTGCCCAGTTTGACCTTCTGTTAAAGTTTTTCAGACCTAGGGGAGAAAGACACAAAGGCCTGGTGAGCACCTGCTATGTCAGCTATCTAGCAAACACCAGCTTTATTTAGCAGGACAATCTAGTATGACTTTCAGCTAAGGTCATTCCCTGTATTCCCAAAGAAGGGGCAGAGAGCACCTGGGCCTGGAAATTTTTCTCAGATTTAAAAAATGGCTTGAAAGTGTGTGAACTACACACTGTACTGGAGTTAAAATAAAACACCACATTTCTCCAATGGTACATATATATTATATTGAAAATAACTGTGTAGCAATGTCTGAATCAAACACTATACAGAGGCCTTCTAGGGAACTTAGCCACCATTGAAGTGAAGGCTCTTATTATATCTGGAGTGCAGGAACCTGCCTGGTTCTACTTGTGAACCCCTGCATCTGTGACTCCCCAGAGAAACCATCTCCCAGGAAATCCATGCTCACTGAAGAGATACTATAATCAGCAAAAGTGTGCTGCATGCAAATCTTCCCAAGGGAAAGCCTTGAACACTAAAAAAATATTTATGAAAGAAAACGGACACTCCTGCTATGTTTATAGTTACTGTAGTATTGTTTGTGGGGTGACTTAAGGGACAATAGGCTCAGGTCATACCAGAGAGCTCAGAAGGGAAGAAAGCGTACACAATCGACACAAACTCTGTGGATCACAAGAATGATCATGGACAGGAGTTCTTTTACACTGGATCAGAACAATATTCTGAGCTGCACCTAGGTGACTGAGGGAGAAAGTCCTGTGGAAGGACTGAGACCCAAAAATGCAATTATACAGGTATAGGAAGTCTCCTTGGCTCCTGCTATCCCATCCTAGTACCTCATCTCAGAGACAGCAAACTGATGCTGCATTGTTTCATCCAGGCCATGGACACACACACACACACACACACACACACACACACACACACACACACTCCTGAACACACAAGGACATGTTGACACATACAAGTGTATTTAATTGTAGAAACATTTTGATTTTCCCAGTTCATGATAGCATAAGAGATCATAAAGGATACTATAAAGATATAAGAAATAAACCCTTGAATTGTCAAAAGCCTGGAGAGATATCTCAGCCATTAGATATCTCAGCACTGATTTGTCTTCTGGAAGTCCTCAGTCCAGTTTCAAAAACCGCATGGTAGCTTTCAAACCATCTTACTAAAATCAGATGCCCTCTTCTGGTGTATCTGAAGAGAAAGACAGTGTACTCACATACATAAACTGAATAAATTAAACAGAAAAAAATCCTTGAATGGGACAAGAACATAGTAGGTATAGCTTATAGACAGCATAATAAAATAAATGCTTTCCCCTAATAAACAAAAGATGGAAATATGGGGTTTTGGCCTGGTAGCCTAGCCTGCTTAGCAAGTTCCCAAGGCTGTGAACAGTCAGCTTAGTTCATAGCAAAGGCACATAGGATCATGGGATCGGTGTGAACAAGCAGGTTCCTGGCTCTTGCTCACTGTTTCTCAGAGACTCCAAAGTTAGCAGTATCTTCCAACAGGCCCTCAATTTCCCACAGCCTGTGTAGATTTGTAAACAAAGCTATAAGCCCAGGCAACTAGGAAATCTCTGTAACCAGGATGGAAAGTGAGACTTTTCTTCATGTAAGGAGATTCTGTCAGGGATGTTTTGTGGAAAATAAGTCTGACTAGTTCAAGACCAAATGGTGGCAGGAATTATCACCCTAGACAATAGTCCTTGGAAGGGCTGGACTACTGTGTACTTGTTCACTCCTTGACTGATGGACATCTGCAGAGTTTCTACTTCAGAACAGCTCTGTGGAGTAACACTACAACCATGATTTGCCCCAATTTCTCTGTGGACACCTACTTCTTGTTCTGGAGTCACTGGGTCAATGGGGACTACAGTTCAACTTTCTGAAGAGTTGTACATGGATTCTCACAAGGCTACACCATCGGCAATGTCTGAAGTTCCTCATTTCTTCCAGCCCTCCTTGAGAATTATTTTAAATCAAAGCAAATCACTTTTGAATGACAGCCTTTACAGAGTGCTACAGACAGAACACAGAGTGAGTGCTTTAGACTACCAGGAGCCTAAGGGCTGTCTGAGGCAGCCCTGTTCTAGCACCTCACCATAGGTATGGACCTTCCACTCGATGCAGATGTAACACCAAGCAGCTCAGTCTTTCACAGAGTAATACGTAGCACAAACTACAGAACCAAGGATAACTGAGTCAAGCTTAGGCAATGTTGGAAAGAAAATGTTAGGAGGTAATGAGGAAAACAAACTAGGATGCTGAGAAGATGCAATGAGCCACCTGACCTTCCACAAAGCAGTCACTATCCACCAAGAGCAGAGAGGGGACACAGACTATTAGCCGGACTTGTTACTCTCAGACTCATGGATTTGACACAGAAGCCTCCTACTCACCTCCATGTACCACAGTGTTTGGTTTTCCTACAAATGGTTTCAATATGGCTAAATAGATTTCCCTCTATAAATAGTTTCAATTGTGATAAATAGATTTTCCACTACCAATGGCTGACAATCTGACTTTACACCATAATTTATCTCCTTTTGTTCTATTGAGCTAGGTGGAGCAGCATGAAGACCTGCTGCTGTGTTTGATGTTTCCTTGATGCAAACTGAACTGACACTGATGCTGTGGAGAGACCCAAAGGCCCATGTTATAACAAGAGGCTGTTGTTCAGGTCCATAAGTTTCCTTTGAATAGGACCACCTTGGGGCCACCTTTTGTCTCATGTGTGCAGCTAGCTGTTGTCCAGCACCCCTTTGTGCCCCATATCCCGCTCTGGTTCTAAGAGTACCATGTCTTCCGTGGTTGTTCCTCACATGGGTGGGCCTCCAAACCCAGGGTTAGGAAGTTGTAATGAATGAAGGAAGGACTGGGAAAGGGGAATCTGAGGTCACATGGTAAGATATGAGAAAGGTGGGCTGGGCTAAACATGAAATTATTCACTTTTAAGTGTTGGCAAAATGGGTTCTGTTTGTTTGATAAAGTATTATAGGTTTGAATAACTGACCTGTGGGTTATGTGGAGTCTAGGTGTCTTGGGTAAGACCCATCATAGCCCACAAACACCCTCCTCCTTTCCCTGCTGATTTCGGCCAAATGACAAGAGAGCTCATGAGAAGGCACATTGGGCCAATTTATGTATCTGACACCTGGAACAGACTGCATCTTCTTCTTCCATGTTAATAAATTGTTTTCTTACAAAAGCAACAAGAAACCCACCCCCAAAAAATGAAATATGTAAAAATGTTCTTCCTCTCTGTGGTAATTAAACCTTGTAGCATGGCAATTACTTGAGACAAAATAATTCTAGGAGCTCTGCCTGGGAGGTAACAGAAGATTTAGAGATGCTGGTCAGAGCTTAACCAAAATAGGAAGGCTCAGAATCAGTGACAGTCCTGGGCTTTGTTGCAGAAAGACTGATCAAAACCATATGTATATATCTGGTCTCTCAACATACCCATCAACATACATATTGGCACACACATGCATATGACCTTCTCCCCCCACACAACATAAGTGAGCGGGAAAGCATAATGAGACCACAATGCTGGAGGAACCATTGAATGCAGACTGTGAAAATCTGATGTTTCATTTGAGACCCAGGACTCTGTAATCTATCCCATGAGGACTAAAAAATTTAGTAGCTTATGCAGAGTAGGTTGAGGGAGTCAGAGAAATTTTTTTCTTGAAGCCTCACATCTCTCACCCCAACCCTCAGCCTGAGAGAAGTCTTTCAGACATCCCTGTTCATCCAGTCAGCTCCTGAATACAAGCTCCAGGAAAGAACTCTAGCGACACTGACAGAAACCAGGACTGACCAGCTGCTCCTCAGGCTTTGTTAGTGTGAACCAAGATCTAGGTTGGGTTAAGAGACCATCTTATAATGCAAGGGTTGAGGGAGAGTAAAGATACAAGTCCCCACCCCCACCTCTTTTTTAAAAACAATTTTTTTAGATATTTTATTACTTTCAGATGCTATCCCCTTCGTTCATTGCCCCCACCAAGAAACACCTGATCCAGTCTACCCTCCTCCTCCAATGAGGATGTGCTCCCACTGACTCCCTCCCAGTACCCTACCTGCCCTTGAATTGTCTCACACTGGGGCATCCAGCTTTCATGGGACCAAAGACCTCCTCTTCCACCTATGTCTCACAAGGCCATCGTCCCCTACATATGCAGCTGGAGCCATGGGTCCAAAGCAAATGTGCTACAGGCCCTGACTTCATCACTCAATGTTCTGTGCTACTACAATGGAGGCAGCCACATAGAGCCCATCTAGAACAATTGCATGTTTGTATGTAGTGTGTGTTCACCCTATCTGTCTTAATGAACTGAAGCTTGTAGTTGAGTAGGAGGGTTTGCTTGACAATCTTCCAGCTTCTTGAAAAAGTATAACTCCACAGAACGTCTTGTAAATGATCACTGAAATGAACAACTGGATAAGATATTTGAGAATGCCTGGACAAGGTGAAGGACAGTTATCTGGGCTTGACTGTGTTTATGGTTAGACATGAGGGCAACCTGCCCCTGATCATCCTTGATGCATCCTACCTGCTGCTGCTTGGTGTATTTCTCATATATGTTCGTGCTGGCCTCAACACATAGCCTCTTTGTTTCCTTAGAACACACATCCAGTGCAATCTACTCCCTAAGCAGCTCTCTGTACTCATTCCACAGAATTTTTACTTGCTTCTTCATATGAAAAGATTCTGTAAGGAGGTGACAGTTCCTGATGCTGAACCACAGAGAAGAAATGGTGATTCCCAGGCAGTGTCTATCTTTCTCCCACTTCTCCAAGTACCATCCCGTCTCATTATGGGCCCTGATCCCCAAACAGCCCCAGACTACAGATGAGAGTAGCCATGGGACATCACATATGGGAAGGTCAAATTGAGAAGACATCAACATTCCAGAAGACTCAAGGTAATTTTGAAAACCTGACACCAACAGGGAATCATGTATCTCCCAGAAGAGGACATGGGCCCCACGACTGCATATATGTCATTGGTAATAGAAAACCACCTGTGAGTAGAGACAGTGGAAACCTTCTCTAGGAGAGGAGAGCAGACCCAACAGGTACACATCTTCCTATGTGTCTCATGCAAACCAGATCTATATATCTGTTTTCAGCGCCCCAGAAACTCAAGGTAGATTGATGTCTCCATCAAGGTGCACATCTTTTCTATATAGAGCATACTGATTTGGGAAGGATAATGATTGGAGGGGCTCACTGACTCATCAGGCTTGATTAAAATGAGTCCAAGTGATCAATATCCTAGAGCCATCCTTTGAGGGAGGCAAGCTTCCAGTTGAGAAGTAATCAGTATGGAACCAGAGTCCTCACTTTGTTTCAAAGACAATGATGGGCAGATACATTCTGTGCTTAGTGCTGTGGAAACGACAGTGTGAGCCACTCACCAGTAAAGTTGATTTTCTTGAATCAGCTCCTGGCACTTGTACAAGGCCTCACTGACCTGCTGAGGAATTTTCTTGAGATCAGTCATCACCTGTTCGTGTTGCATCTCCAGCATCATGGTCTCAAAGTTGATGCTGTGGGAGGGCATGGACCATAAAGCAAATAATTTCTGAACTAAGGATTCAAGAATTAAATCAATTCAAGTTGAATCATGGACTACCCCAGCCCATATATGCCACATCCTGACGCCTTTGTACTGGATCCTCTTGGTGCTTATTAAACTTGTTATATGTGGTCTGGGGCCAGTAGAGTAAGAGAATTAAAAGATGAATCTGACCTACTTTAGCTCCCTAAGGGGGCTTGAAGAAATAGATTAGGTCTCTAAGAACTTTCCAGGAGCCTGTGCCACAGGCCTGGGTCCAACTTAAACCTGTGATGACTCTTTTTCTGTTTATAGACAAGGATTTCTAAATCCTTGTGTCTATAGCTACATCAATTACTAAAGAACATGATCAGTATTTACAGGGAAAGGGTTTATTACTTATATCAGGAGTTTCCAATGCTCATCAGAGGTGAGCACAGAGGTCATGTACTCTGCTGCTACAAGTGAGGCTCCAAGGCCTCCTCACTATCATTACCTGAAAATGAGTCAGGTAAATCCTCAGGCACCATCAGACTACACAGACTCCCTGGATCTTAACTGGAACACATGTGCAGACACACACACACACACACACACACAGAGAGAGAGAGAGAGAGAGAGAGAGAGAGAGAGACTCACACACACTTACACACACAGAGACACACTCAAACTCATAATCCCAAATAAATACAGTGATGTGGCAATATTTTCGTGTATAATGAACAGATGATTTGTAGCAAATCCAGTCACTGAGGGGCAGCATGTAGAACCAGGTCCTTCAGGCACTTGACAGGACTTAAATGGACTCAAAGCAGCTCCAGAAAATTACAAAAATGATTCACCATAAACACACAGTAGCTAATCTCTCTCACAAAGCAACAGCAGTCCAGCCTTGTTAAAATGCATGATGAGAGCTCACCCAGTACTACTGTTAATTGAAGACTGTGATTCATGCCAAAGGATCTGATTTGCTTTGGAGGAATCAAAATAGCCTATGACCCCATCTCACTCTTCTCTGAACTTCAATTTCTGCATCTAAAATCCAATCAGCAAAATGAATTAAGACATGAGGACAGCCTGGAATTGTAGCCTACTATGATATGAAGAAATCTGAGGTCAACAGAGTAGGCCCAAGATAGTCAGCTGAGAACTAAGCATAATAAATACCTGTCTTTCAAATCCTTGTCAGTATAATGTGCCAGGATTCCTCGGAGTTCATCTCTCTCATTCTTCATCCTTTCAAGGTCCCTTTTGAGCTTCTCCAACTTCTTCATTCTCTGCTCCTGCTCACTGATGGTGTAGGCTTGGGAAGACTCTTTCCCAACAGACCCTTCAGGTAGAGAAACACAAGGAAACTTGTAGGGAAAATACGACAGGAAAAGGAGAAACCATACTTACTCCCACACAGAAGCCTGAGGAAGAGGGAATTCTAGAGACACAGCGAATTCCTGAAAGAGCAGGAAAGCTATCTTCAAGCTGGACTCCTCACCTATGTCCCTGCTCCCAACCACCATCACTAAACATAGGGCTCAGTCCCTACTGCAGTCCCACTAACCCTGAAGTGCTTAAGCTTTCCCAGTCAAGAAGAAATTGAGGGTATTGTAAGTTTATGTCTGAAGATGTAGTCTGTATTTCTTAGCACAAAAAAGATCGACCATAAACACCAGCACCAATCATCTCCCACAAGCCAACACCTATCCTTGCTTCTTAAATGCATGATGAGAAACCACACACTACTACACTTATCCCAGACTGTAATTCATCCCACATCATGTGTGTTTGAGACCAGAGTCTCTGAGACCTTGATACTTGACAAGGGGATTATCCCTCTCTGTTCTTGGCATCACATATTCATGTAACCTACAGGAATCTATTGAGGATGAAATGCTTCAGCACTCTATCCTGAGAGCAAGGCTTTGTTATTCTCACAGAACTTTCTCCTGGCATCCTTTGCCACTCAGCAGGAAATTCAGATCTCTCAGCAAAGCAGCTGCAGGCTTGTTAATTCCTGGATCTCTGCCAAACTAATAATCAGAAATTCTCAACTCTGGGTCTGCCAGTGAAGAATGTCAAGGCGCCAGATGCTAAGCCCTTCTCCTGTAAGGACCTGCTCAAGGTCCCCTCCACCAGGAACCTTCCTCATGCACTGCTCAGGACTCAATGTATCTTCCCCAGGGCCATCTCCTTCATCCTGCTTTACAGAATGCCTTCTGCCTAGGTTTGGACTCTGGCTGTACTGCATTGTCCCTGTAAAATAGCCTGAGCAGCATGCAAAACATGACTGCTTGTGAACCCAGAGGATCTGAAGAAATACCACACAGGCACTTGGTGCCACCACAACACTAGTGACCTCACAGAAGATCCGACAGTTCTCCTGGATACAAGAGATTGTCCAGGGAAGTGACTACTGATTATGTCACTTGAAAGTGCCGTGGCCTACCTGCTAACCAACTTGCCCCACATTGATCAGTTTCTGAGGTGCCCTTTCCCGAGTCTCTCCTTTGACTCATGGGATACACTTTGGCAAGTTCTCCTTTCAAAGCTAGAGATTTCTCTCTGCTTCATTACAAGGCAAGCACTTTGGATGGGAAGAGTTGGTTAGGGCCTTGGCATGGGCAGCTCATCTTTGTTAGGACCTAAAGCTCTAGGGTCCTTGCTTAAGGGAGATTCTTCTCCATGATAAATATACCCCTGTGCTCTATTCATGTACCACAGTCCAGTTCTCCAGGTTGTCCTCTTTTCCACAGGCAAAAATCATTCTCCTGAACTTTTCATTTTGTGCAAGTTGGATTATATGTTCTTATTGTCCACATGCATTGAGAGGAGACATTATTTCAGTATATTCAGAGATGTATTTCACAATTCCATTTTTTGCAATTTAAAGTCCCTTGTTCTTGGCAATATAGGAAGGAGTTCAGGTCCAGAGGAATATCAAATTGTAAAGTTCAGGTCTCTTCTTCAAAAGATAAAATCCCACATTTTCCCTTTCTCCAATACAATCAGACAATGTAGGCATCTTGAGAAACATTCAACAGGGACATTGGATTGCTGCTGTGTAGTTCCACTTGCCATCACTTGTCCAGTATCTACCTTCCTTGGTTCCCAGTTCCAGGCCCGGGGATGTTGGCTTTGGGGATATGATCTTGTATTTATACTATACCCAAGACTCAGTAGGATGGATAAGAGATGGAAAGGCCTCACATCCTTTGAAACCTCAATTTAAATGTCTCCATAAAGTTCACGAAGGACTGTTTTGGCATTGTTATCTGTAACAACTGCTTTTCGAGCTGAGAATACTGAATCAATGGTACAATGTGACCTAACCTCTCAGGTGTAGAAGCAGAAAATCATGTAAATCCTTTCAAAACAGATTGTGTTGTACTTGGCCAACTTCTCAGCCACATAGTATCAATATGACAAGGATCAAAGGTGGCAATCATGCAGAGAAGTAGCAGTGAATTTATTAATTAAAATGGAAAGGATTTGGAATAATAGTCAATCCTACTACAGAAATATATGAATTTTATTATATGCTTGAGGTTTATATGAGAACGGCAGGAATAACAGGGTGATTTTTAAAAAAAAAAAAAAGAAAGTATGAATTTCATTGTATAGTCTTGCTCTTTGATTTTATATTTCTAAAAGTGATTAATTAATGTTCAGAAAGTTTAGGAAAATCTATTTAACTATTTAGTGAACTCCTGCAGACACAATCTGCTTCCCAACAAGTTAATACTTCTCTGTCTGCCGTGTTTTATGCTAGTCAGCAATTAAAAAGAAAAGTGTGTTGAATAATTTGTTGTTTCCACAGTGGATAAGCAGAAATAAAAAATGTAAAGACTCAAATAAAGACCACAGAGTGTTTCCTATTTTGTTCCTTTTTGAACCACTTATTTATTTAAGTCTTCCTTTTCATAGCTCCAAGTGTGCTGGAGCAGAAGCTTCCACTGCTGTCTGATGTTTGGGCTCTCCTCCTCATTGCTTAGAAGCAGAGGTGTTCTAAAGGACTCAAAAGGCTCTGGAGATGGTCTGGTCCACTTCATTCTTAGAAATACAAGACCCAGGGTTTTACAGGACCCCTGAAGTTTATACAACTAAGCCCTGATAATTGATCAAGTCACCTCAATTTTACCATACAGCTTCAGCTACAGGCATCCGAGCACAGAGATCAGCAGATTAGAATGGAGTGCCCCTCTCAACACTAAGAGATTCAGCATAAAGTTGAAGTATATAGATTTTAATCATTAGCATTTATAGGCATTATTTTACCGAGTCACTGTCATCTTCTAGGTTCTGCTGTGGCTTCATTTTCCACAGTTGTTCTGGGATTGTAATATCTTTACTGATCTCCATGAATGCTAGAAAATAGTCTGGCTTGAGCCACCTAAAAAAAGAAAATTAAAGTCTGTTCCATCTATGATACTATTGTTTTATTGTTGGTTTGTTTTTGAGACAGGGCTTCTATTCTCTATGTATTCCTGGCTGCCCTGGACCTTTCTGTGTAGAGCAGGCTGGCTTCAACCTCAGAGATCTGCCTGTGTCTCTCTCAAGTGCTGGGATTAAAGGCATGCACCACCATTGTCCACCTACAGTCCTTTTGTTTGAAGGAACAACATAAAATATTTATTCACTTGAGAACTAGAGTAGGAAAAACACAATGAAGATTCAAATAGTGAATAAGCTACACATTTAACTAGCCTTCAACCAGTTCACTAAATATCCATTATTTGTTCAATGAATGACCTGTTATTTATATGAAACAGAAAGGATTAGCTGTTCCTTTTTTCTTCAGGAAGAATTTATTCCAGGTTCTCAGTTAGACAAAAGCCTGCTCCCCTTAAAGGTAAATGGAATTAGGATTGCATTTTTCAGTTTCTCATAATGATGCTATCATCAAGGCTCCAGGCAGCTGATAGAGAACTTCAGAAAGATAATGTTTCCTAGGCTTCCACTTTAATGATGGAATCTGAAACAAAAGTGAACTGGTTTGTATGTTGAAACGTTCTTGAAGGTAGCAAAGGGAAGAGATACAATCATGTAGCTGAATCCCAATAGTTGCTTCAAGGGCCAAAAGGCTGCAATGCCAGAGTGTTCTTTGGATAAGCCATGTTGGAAAAGTGGCTGGTCATCTATTGACGATGGGGTATTGAGTTGTGTTTAGTCACCGACAAGCCCACTTTCTCTGTCAACCCTTTGGAGAGGAGCTTGTTAAAAATTTCCCCAAACGAAAAAATAATATTACTTAAGAGCTTCATAGAGCCTAATCCAGTCTTGGCTTTGCACATCTTATGCATGTCAAACAGGATGTTATAGTCTCCATTGTTTTTAAAGAGTTCTAATTCACTTGTCAAAGGTTATACCTCCAATCTGTACCTTGTCCAATAAAGAAAAAAACTTTAACTACACAAGAGGTAGGTTGCTGACAAATATTTCAAATACTTGGAGATTTTGGATCACCTGTGATGCCTTATTGAGTGGAAAATTATTTTCAGGAGTAGATTATAATACTTAGAATATTTACACATTTTAAAGGTCAGCCTTTCCCTGACAGCAGTATTGTTTTTTTTTTTCTTATTAAGGTGCTCTGGGAATTCCGGAGTTGCCTATCTTGGAACATTCAGGAGGAGACTATAGGTTGAGCATCTCTCATGTGAAAACTCACAGTGTTGAAATTCTCCAAAGTGTAAAACTGGAGTCTCTTTATGGAAACACAAGTGGACCTCACATGAGGGTTTGCATGGAAATTTCAGGCATAGTAAATGTATTCTATTCCTACATTTCTGTAGTAGGGTCTCAGTACATAGTCCTTGTTGACTTGGAACTTGCTATGGATAGCCGACTTCACACTCAGAGATCCACTTGTCTCTGTCTCCCGAGTGTTGGGATAAAAAACGTGCACCACCACATCTGACATGAAGTTATTGTATTTATAGTAAATCATCTTCACGCTAAGCAGATGTATATGAAGCATAGACAAACACTGAATGAGCTTCCTAAAAATTTTATCTTCTATGCAAGATATCTTATTTTGCTTATATAAATCATTATATTTATATGTTACATATGTGGATTTTTAAAAGCCCTACCACACAAAATATTTGTGGTTCTAAGTGTTGCTTTGGAATGTAAGATACACAAAGGTGTTTTGATTCGCCCATGTAACAGCCATCCTCTGGGTATACAAACAGGCAGAAGACACAACCTTGCCCATTCAGAGTTAATTCCTGTGATCACACTGAGTTGCTTAGGGATGGCAGCCAAATCTAGTTGGCAAGTTACAGTCCTCTTCTGCTATCATCTCCATTGGAAGAGAGTGAAGTGATACCCTTTACATGTTTGCTAAGTTAGGATGCCGCCCCGTGTAAGACAGAAGATGTCTTCCTGTGAACAGAAGAAAGCAAACACAGAAAAGCCAAACAAGAAATAAAAAAGGACAAGTGACAAATCCTGCTGGCAATAGTTTAAGCACCCAAGGCCAGGTCACTGCTCACTCAGTTACATAGTTAATACCTTCCTCTTTTTTGTTTGTTTGTCTGATTGTTTGTGTTGTGTATTGTCATTGCCATTTGAAAGATTTCTTGGGTAAAATCTATGCCATTCAACAAGTTCTTAGAAGGCTGATTACTACATAGACATTAAAGAGGAGAAAGAGAAGGAGAGTTCAAGCCTGCTTGTGAGGGGCTTACAGTCTGTCTTCAAGATGCATTACTTCATGGCATTTGCTGACTTTAACCAATATTATAGAGTAGGTTGATATGAGGTACCTAGGAATCGAGTAGCATGCATTGTACTAAAGTATAAGAAACAGTTTACTCTAAGATTAGAGTGTATTTTAGTCTGGTGGTTCAAGCTGGCAGACAGTGATGCATAAATATATTGCTGTTCACTGTTAATTCCTTAACCACACTGAACAATGATAAGAAACAGGGCAAATACAAAGTCAAATGATATGTCTGTTCTCAAAAACCTTTTGGTTCAGGACAGGCAAAGATTCCAGCAAGAACTGTGTGGTAATGCCATGCATCTTAAAGGATGACACTTTATAGACAGATGGTGACATGCAGCGAGTTGTTGGTGCTTGCTGACAGAAAGCCACTACCTAGAGACTGTGGGTGGAAGGCCAGAGTGGCCCAGAAGAGATGCCCAGCCATTTGTCTGCATGGAACCATGCTGAGGAACATCACTAAGGAATAGAACCCATGTCAGCTAGGGAGACTGTTGACTGTGTGCCCCAAACTGGGAAACCTAAGTACCACTTAAATAAAACATGCCTTCTTCTACTAGACAGTAGCTAAACCTATCATTGAAGTCCTACAGGAGAGAAGGTTTCACCAGGCTGCACAGCAAACCCAGCAGGACACAGCATAGTGCAGAGATGTCAAGAACTAAAGGATTTGAACTAACACTCGCTAGGCTTCTTACCCATTAAACACTGAATTCTGTTTTGCTGGAATAGGATGGCTGGGTGTTCCTACTAAATACTGACACAGCCCAACAGATTCATGTGTCTGGCCAAGAATTTATAATCCAAGAAACCCAATGACTGGAAGACATTGTGGTTTGCAGGGCATGTCCCATAAGTCTTTCAAATGTATTTTTGCTTTGCCACAGTTAATTACTGGAAAAGGGGAAGTGTTCTACACAGTACTGATTCTTAAAGCATTACTTACTCAAGTGCTTAACGTTAATATTAAATACATTGCCTTGATTTAATATTGAGATATGGATGCATGCCCCACACCAAGGAAACAGCATAACCCAACTTGAAGTGGACTTCAATTCCAGCACTACAAATGCCTTTAGTTGCTTTCACCTGAATTCCTTACTTAAAAGCTTTGACTATGTTAAAGAAAACCAGAATCCTACCCAGATCCCAAAAGAGTAAGACCTGGGTTCCAAGGACTTCAAATGAAAAAAATTCCACTAAGAGACCAGCCCAAACAGCAGGATGATGTACCAGTCATTCATCCAGGGAGGCAAACTTGTGCAAACTGCCAAGTTGGCAAACGTTAGTGGTGGAACTCAATCTGACTGCAAAGTTGACCAGCACCCTATGCTCTATGCCAGACCCATAACACCTTGGAGAGCTCTCTAAGTGCTAGTAGGAGCCTTAGGGGCGCTCAGAGCTGGGTTGCCCTGAGCACCTCTGCCCCCTTGCCCACTCCTGAGACCAGCCTCACCCCTCCTAGGCGCGCAGCAGATTCCTGAGGCCTATAAAGGCAGGTTGCATGGGGCCTGGGAAAGAGACTTGGGACTCACTCACGTCTCCGTGGGATCCAAAGCAAGGCACTTGGTGGCCAGACTAACAGTCTCATGCTGAGCCTGATCCTCACTGCAGAGCATAGCCTGCTCCGCAGACCCAGCCCCTCAACCTCTGCGCGTGCGTGTGGGCGCCCACAGTGCCAACTGCCAGCAACTGCCGGCAGGGGTCCCCAGTAGTGATCCATCTCAAGGCAGGAGAACTCAGAATTAACTGGAGGGATCACTGGAAACCTACTGACTCCTGGGACATGTTCCATTCCGGGATCAGGTCTGGAAGAAATCTGCAGTTGTGCATTTTGCAGGTTGCCGGGTGATACTGTACTAATCCTAGATCACACTTGGAGACCAACTGCTCTGCAGCTAACATGTGCTTGGTGTCCAGACATGTAGCAGTTTCCCAGAGAACTGTTAGCACAGTCAAAGAATGAATCTGAGTTAGTGAGTGACTTTTACACCAGATTTACTCCTTCCCATCTCACCTTCCAATCTCTTCTATTAAGGACAGCTTCCCAGAGCACTCAAGAATTACGAACCAAAAAAAAAAAAAAAAAAAAAAAAAATGTTGCTGTCAATAAGGTGAAAATTTCAGAAGGAGGAAGTAGAGAAAGTGTCAATGGGGAATCTACTCCTCTGAAATGAAGCCGTCCTCGGAAATTACTGACTGAGATCTCAATAACAGCATCTCAGGAATTTCATGCACAGCATTCCCAGACTAGGCTGATTAGGAAATGTAAAGAAAATAAACTCCCATCAACGTTTTCCATGATTATCCTTGTTTCCACACAGTGCCAAATGCTGATTTTTTTAACTATTTAATTTTGTATCATTTTATTTATTTTGGACAGTGTCATCATTAGCTTTGATTAGCTTAGATCTCGCTATTTATTTATTTATTTATTTATTTATTTATTTTAGGTAGGTGAAAAAATATTGATACCCAAGTGGAGGTCAGATGATAACTCGGTGTGGCAGTCACAAGCAGCAAGGGTGGAGAGGATTTCAAAATAAACCATTAGATCCGAATTCAGGGACCCTTCTACAGAGTTCTGCAGATTCAACTCAGACTGCAAACACTGTAACTCCCAAGGTAGGTCTGGGTCTTGTTTTTAATGTGACCCTGGGCCCAAATGTCCCCTCTTTCTTACATCAGTCTGCTTCTGCCTCCTGAGTGCTGGGATCAAACAGATTTTCTACGCACCACTGTTCTGCATATTTTAATGCTTCTTATATAATTTTTGAATTCCCTGACTTTCATCAGAGTGTAAAAGGCCTTTGAAGAATAAGTTACCCTTGTCTGACACCTTGTAGTAAGATAGAGTCTTGCAGCTTTTATTTCTAAGGATGGAAAAAAAAAAAACATTAAAAGGAGGGTTAGAGAAACTTCTAGTTAGTGAGCTAAGGCTCACAACCACAGGGAAAAGGTTCCAGTTCCCAGCACCCAGCTTGTCCTTCAGGGTCTCCTTTGCTGGCCAGAATCTTCATAATAAAGTTGATACACCAGAAGGTTAAATAAATTAGGTCCTACAACTAAGTCTGTACACCCAAACTGCACTCAAATACTTTTATCACGTTTATTTATTTATTGCAGGCATGTGGGTGAATGTTACTGTATGCATGAGGGGGTCAGATGACAACTCAGTGTGGCAGTCACAAGAAGCAAGTGTTGAGAGGGTCTCAAAATAAACCTATAGCTCCAACTCCAGAGACTTCTCTCCTCTCACCATGCAGTTCTGCAGATTCAACTCACAGTCCAGAAACTGTAACCCCCAAGGTGGTAGGAAACATCTGTAATTCAGCATCGGAGCTGGGTCTCCAACCAGAGTATTGTTTTTCATGTGGTGTTCTAGGTCAGTGGCTTCCCAACATGATGAATCCATGTGCCTTTGAAGGATAATTTCTGGACCCCTGTAGAGTGTTGGATGCCATTTTAGAGGTGAATGGAGTAATATGGTATAAAAGGAAAAGTAGAGAAGACACTACTGAGACTGATTATGTTGGGAGGGCCCAGATAAAGAGAGACTGAACATGATCGATACATTTTGTTTCATTTGCTGATGGCACATGGAGTTCATTGAGATATACGTTAGTGTGGTTAAAGCATTAAAATTAAAAATAGCTAGTTGGGGTACTGCTTAGCTCCAACACAGGTCTCCTGACCCTGACACAATCTGATTTTGTTTTTAATCACAGAGAAGTAGTTAAATATTTGCCATAACTGAAAAACCAACCTAGCTGTAATAACACATATCTTCCTCCCCCATCTCCCCTTCTTTCATCTCTCCCTCTCCTTCCTTCCCCTCCTTTTTTCTTTCTGTTCTTTTTTCTGGGGATGTGAACCCAAGGCATCATGCTGTACCACTTATCCATAACATGCAGGCACTAAGAAGTCCCATCGGAATCTGCTTTCTGTCATTGCTGATGATGTCCTGGCAATAGTCATGTTTGGCCTTCATTCTACTTTAGGTAGCATCTGTTCATTTCCATGCATTTCTGCTTGCTCAGGGCCTTCACATTCCAAAGAGAGGATTGCTTACACACACCAACACAGACCTCTTTTCAGCAGCTTTTCTGAATTCTCATAGCACCTTAGCTTCCCATTTCATGTTTTAGTTTTAAACACAAAACCACCTAAGTATTAATAATGCATATGTTTAGGGGGGTTGGTCAGGTGCAGCTGAAATTCTAAGTTCTGCCCCAAGACCTGGTTGCTCCAAGATGAGCAGATCCTCATGTATACCTGCCTTTGATGTGTAAACCATGCTCACCAATTTAAAACTATTCATTAAATAAAACTTGTCACAGTGAATAACTTCAGGGAATAGAAGGAGGTTGAGTTTGAGTTACTGGGTTGTGGGAGTAGGAAGGTGTCAGAGGCAGGGACCACAAGGAGAAGAGAGAAGAGAGACAGGAATAGATAGATATAAAGACAGAGATAGAAAAAAGGCAGAGGAGGAAGAGGAGGAGAAGTAAGAGGAAGAAGAGGAGGAGAAAGAAGAATGGGAGGAAGAAGAGGAATAGGAGGAGGAGAAGGAGGAAGAGGAATAGGAAGAAGAGGAGGAATAGGAGGAGGAGGAGAAGGAAGAGAAGGAAGAGGAGGAAGAAGAAGAGGAGGAGGATGAAAAAGAGGAGGAGGAGGAATATACTAGGGAATATCTAGGGACCCTAATTATTATTGAAGTGAAGGCTCTTATTATATCTGGAGTGCAGGAACCTGCATGGTTCTACTTTTGAGCCCCACCATCTGTGAATCCCCAGAGAAACCATCTCACAGGAAATTCATGCTCACTGAAGAGATACTATAATCAGCAAGTGTGCTACACATAAATCTTCCCAAGGATAAGCCTTGAACTCTAAAATGAATATTCATGAAGGAAGAAGGATACCCATGCTCTGTGTATAGATACTATAGTATTATCTGTGGGATGACTTAAGGGACAATCGCCTCAGGTCATACCAGAGAGTTCAAAAGGGAAGAAAGTATACACAATTGACACAAATTCTGTGGATTACAAATGTTTCATAGACAGGAGTTCTTTAAAGATGGATCAGAACAATGTTCTGAGCTGTTCCTAGATGTCTGAGGAGAGAGTCATGTGGAAGGACTGAGACCCAAAAATGCAGTTAGACAGGTAAAGGAAATCTCCTTGGCTCCTGCTATCCTGTCCTAGTTCCTCATCTCAGAGACAGCAAAATGATGCTCCATTGTTTCAGCCAGGCCATGGACACACACACACACACACACACACACACACACACACACACACCGCAATCACACAGAGAGGAAGAGACAGACACACACATTACTGAACACACACAAGTACATGTTCACACATACAAGTGTAGTTCATTGCAGAAACATTTTGATTTCCCAATTCATGATAGCATAAGAGGCCATCCAGGATAGTATAGAGGCATAAGAAATAAACCCTTGAATTGAACAAAATCCTGGAGAGATGGCTCAGCCTCTAAGTGCACTGCCTTGTCTTCTGGAAGTCCTGAGTTCAAATCCCAAGAACCTCATGGTAGCTTATAAATCATCTTTAGTAAAATCAGATGCCCTACTCTGGTGTATCTGAAGAGAGAGCTAGTGTACTCACATACATAACTGCATAAATTTTTCAAAAAATAAAGGAAAAATCCATGACTGTGATAGGAAAATAGTAGGCATAGCCTATAGACATGTCAATAAAACAAATGCTTTCCCCTAATAAACAAAGGATGGAAATATGGGGCTAGGGCTTGTTATCCAAGCCTGCTTAGCAAGTTCCCAAGGCTGTGCACAGTAGGCTTGGTTGCTAGCAAAGGCAAATAGGATCATGGGATTGGAGTGGACAAGCAGGATCCTGGCTCTTGTTCACTGCTTCTCAGGGACTCCAAAGTTAGCAGCATCTTCCAATAGGCCCTCCATTTTCCACAGCCTGTGTGGCTTTGTAACCAAAGCTATGAGCCCAGGCAAGTAGTAAATCTCTATAACCAGGATACAAAGTGAGACTTTTCTCCATGTAAGGGGATTCTGTCAAGGATATTTTGTATAAAATAAGTCTGACTAGGTCAAGACCAAATGGTGGCATGTATTATCACCCTAGACCATGGAAGGGCTGGACTACACTGTACTTGACTAATGGACATCTGGATAGTTCCTACTTCAGGATAGCTCTGTGGAGTACCACTACAAACATGATTTGCCCTAACTTCTCTGTGGACACCTACTTCTTGTTCTGGAGTCACTGGATCAATGGGGACTACAGTAAATCTTTCTGAAGAGATGTATATGGCTTCTCACAGGGCTGCCCCATTTTATAGCATCAGCAATATCTGAAATTCTTCATTTCTTCCAACCCTCCTAGAGGATGATTTTAACTTAAAGCAAATCACATTTGAATGACAGCTTTTACAGAGTGCTACTGACAGAACACAGAGTGAGTGCTTTAGACTACCAGGAGCCCAAGGGGCTGTCTAAGGTAGCCCTGTTCTAGCACCTCACCATACTTATAGGCCTTCTGCTAGATGCAGATGCAACACCAAGCAGCTCAGTCTTTCACAGAGTTATACCCAGGACAAACTCTAAGGCCAATGATAACTGAGTCAAGCTAAGGAAAAGTTGGAAAAAATGTTGGGAGGTAATGAGGAAAACAAACTAGGATGCTGAGAAGATGCAATGAGCCACCTGACCTTCCAGCAGGCAGTCACTATCCACCAAGAGCAGAGAGGGGACACAGACTCTTAAGCAGCCTTGTTGACTCACGGGCCCATGGATTTGACACAGCAGCCTCCTACTCACCTCCATGTACCACAGTCTTGGTTTTCCTACAAATGATTTCAATATGGGTAAATAGATTTCCCACTATGACCACTTTCAATAGTGATAAAGAATTTTCCCACTATGAATGGTTCACAATCTGACTTTACACCACTATTTGTCTCCTTTTGTTCTATTGAGCTAGGTGTAGCAGCATGATGACCTGCTGCTCTGTTTCATGTTTCCTTGATGCAAAGTGAACTGACACTGACACTGTGGTGAGCCCCACACTCCCATCTTAGAACAAGAGGCTGGTGTTCAAGTCCATAAGTTTCCTTTGAAAAGGACCACCTTGGGGCCACCTTTTGTCTCATGTGTACAACCAGCTGTTGATGAGCACCCCTTTGTGCCCCATATCCTGCTGTGGTTACAAGAGTTACATGTCTGCTTTGCGGTTGTTCCTCACATGGGTGGGCCTCCAAACCCCTGGCTAGGAAATTGTAATGAATGAAGGAAGGACTGGGAAGGGGAAACTGAAGTCACATGGTAAGATTTCAGAAGGGTGGGCTAGGCTAAATGTGAAATTATTGACTTTTAAGTGTTGGCAACATGGGTTCTGTTTGTTTGATAAAGGGTTGAATAATTCAACTGTGGGTTATGTGGAGCCTAGGTGTCTTGGGTAAGACCCGTCCTGGCAAACAAACGCCCTCCTCCTTTCCTTGTTCATTTCAACCAAAATGACAAGAAAGTTCACAAGAAGGCACAGGGGGCCAAGTTGTGTATCTGACACCTGGAAAAGACAGCACTGGCTTCTTCCATGTTAAGAAATTGTTTTCTTACAACAACAACAAAAAAACCCAAAACAATGAAATATATAAAAATGTTCTTCCTCTCCGTGGTAATTAAACCTTGTAGCAAATACTTGATACAAACAATTCCAGGAGCTCTTCCTTGGAGGTGATAGAAAACTTAAAGATGCTGGTCAGACTGCTTAACCAAAATAGTAAGTTTTAGATTCAGTGACAGTCCTGGGCTATGTTGCAGAAAGACTGATCAAAACCACATGTAAGTAACTGGCCTCTCAACACACCCAACAATATATATATATATATATATATATATTATATATATATATATATATATATATATATGCACAGACATGCATATGACCTTCTCCCCCCCACACACACCATAATTGAGCAGGAAACAATAAGGAGACCACAATGCTGGAGGAACCATTGAATGTAGACTGTTAAAAGCTGATATTTCATTTGAGACCCAGGACTCTGTAATCTATCCCTTGGGGACTAAAAAAAAAAATTAGTAACTTATGCAGACTACTTTGAGACAGTTGGAGAAATTTTTCTCTTGAAGCCTCACATCTCTCACCCAAATTCCCAGCCTGAGAGAAGCCTTTCAGACATCCCTGTTCATCCAGTCAGCTCCAGAATACAAGCTCCAGGAAAGAACTCTAGCAACAGTGGCAGAATCCAGGACTGACTAGCTGCTTTTCAGGCTCTGTTAGTGTGACCCAAGATCTCGGTTAGGATAAGAGACCATCTTGCAATGCAAGGGTTGAGGGAGAGAGAAAAGATACAAGACCCCAACCCACCTCTTTTTTTAAAAAAAATATTTTTTTTGTAGATACTTTATTACATTTTAAATGTTATCCCTTTTCTTCATTGCTGCCAACCAGAAACCCTCTATCCCATTGCTCCTCCTCCTACTTCAATTAGGATACCCTCCACTGAGCCCCCTAATACATCTAGCTGCCCTTGAATTCTCTCACACTGGGCATGCACCCTTTTAGAAACAAAGACCTCCTCTCCCTCCTATGTCTCACAAGGCCATCCTCCCCTACATATGCAGCTGGAGCCATGGGTACAAAGCTAACAAGCTACAGGCGCTGACTTCATCACTCAATGTTCTGTGCCACTACAAAGGAGGCAGCCACATAGAGCCCATCTAGAATAATTGCAAGTTGGTACGTAATGTGTGTTCACCCTATCTATCTTAACGAACTGTAGCTTGTAGTTGAGTCAGAGGGTTTGCTTGCCAATCTTCCAGCTTCTTGAAAGAGCCTAACTCCACAGAAAGTCTTGTATCTGATCCCTGAAATGAACAACTGGATAAGACATAGGAGAGTGCCTGGACAAGTTGGAGGATGGTTTTCTGGGCTTGACTGTGTTTATGGTGAAACATGAGGGCAACCTGCCCTGGTCATCCTTAGTGCATCCTACCTGCTGCTGCTTGGTGTATTTGTCATATATGTTCATGCTGGCCTCCACACATAGCCTCTTTGTTTCCTTAGAACACATCCAGTGTAATCTGCTCCCTAAGCACCTGCCTGTTCTTGTTCCATAGGATTTTTACTTGAGTCTTCATAAGAAGAGATTCTGTAAGGAGGTGACAGTCCCTGATGCTGAAGCACAGAGAAGAAATGGTGATTCCTAGGCAGCATCCATCTTCCTCCCGCTTCTCCAAGTACCATCTTTTCTCATGATGGGCCCTGATCCCCAAACATCCCCAGACTACAGACTAGAGTAGCCATGGGACCTCACATATAGGAACGTCAAATTCAGAAGACAGCAACATTCCAGAAGACTCTAGGTACTTCTGAAAATCCTGACACCAACAGGGACTCATGTATCTCCCAGAAGAGGACATGGGCCACACAACTGCATATATGTCATTGGTATTAGAAAACCACCTGTAGGTAGAGACAGTGTAAACCTTCTCTAGGAGAGGAGAACAGACCCAACAGGTACACATCTTCCTATGTGTCTCATGCAAACCAGGTCTATAAATCTATTTTCAGTGCCCCAGAGACTCAAGGTAGCTTGATGTCTCCAGCAAGGTGCACACCTTTTCTATCTAGAGGATACTCAGATGGGAAGGACAATGATTGGAGGGGCTCACTGACTCATCACACTTGATCAAAATGAGTCCAAGAGGTAACAATCCTAGAGCCTTTCTTTGAGGGAGGCAAACTTCCCGTTGAGAGGCAAACAGTATGGAACCAGTGTATTTATTTGGGATTTGTTTCAAAGACAATGATGTCCAGACACATTCTGTGTCTACAGCTGGGCAAAACTACAGTGTTAGTCACACACCAGTTAGTCACTCACCAGTAAAGTTGATTTTCTTTAGTCAGCTATTGGCACTTTTACAAGGCCTCACTGATCTGCTGAGGAATTTTCGTGAGATAGGTCATCACCTCGTGGTGTTGCATCTCCAGCATCATGGTCTCAAAGTTGAACCTGTATGAGGGCATGGTCCATGGAGCAAATAAGACCTGAACTAAGGATTCAAGGATTATATCAATTCAAGTTGAATTGTGGACAACCCCAGCTCACATATGCCACATCCTGGCGCCTTTGTACTGGGTCCTCTTGGTGCTTATTAAACTTGTCACATTGGTTTGGGCCCAGTAGAGCTAGGGAAATAAAAGAAGAAAGCTGACCTGCTTTACCTCCCTGATGGGGCTTGAAGAAATAGATTAGGTCTCCAAGAACTTTCCAAGAGCCTGTGCCACAGGCCTGGGTCCAACTTAAAGCTGTAATAACTCTTTTTCTGTTTATTGACAAGAATGTTTAAATCCTTGTGTCTATTGCTACATTAATTACCAGAGAACGTATTCAGAATTTACAGGGAAAAGGGTTTATTACATATATCAGGAGTTTCCAATGCCCATCAGAGGTGAGCATAGAAGTCACATGCTCTGCTGCTACAAGTGAGGCTCCAAGGCCTCCTCACTATCATTACCTGAAAAGTGAGTCAGGTAAATCCTCAGGCCCCATCACACTACACAGACTCCTTGGATCTTAAATTGAATACATACTAACAATCTCTCTCTCTCTCTCTCTCTCTCTCTCTCTCTCTCTCTCTCTCTCTCTCTCTCTCTTTCTGTCTTACACACACACACACACACATTCAGAATCCCAAATAAATACAGTGATATGGCAGTATCTCACTGTATTATGAACAGATGACTTGCAGCAAATCCAGTCACTGAGGGGCAGCATGTAGAACCAGGTCCTTTAGGCTCTTGACAGGACTTAATGGACACCAAACAACTCCAGAAAATTACAAAAATGATTGACCATAAACACACAGTAGCTAGTCTCTCCCACAAAGCAACAGCAGTCCAGGCTTCTCAAAATGACTGATGAGAGCTTACCCAGTACTACCTTTAATTGAAGACTGTGATTCATGCCAAGGGCTCTGATTTACATTGGAGGAACTAAAATAGCCTATGACCCCATCTCACTCTTATCTGAATTTCAAGTTCTGTGTCGAATATCCAATCAGCAAAATGAATTTGGATATGAGTACAGCCTGAAGTTGTAGCCTCCTATGATATGTGGAAATCTGGGGTCAACAGAGAAGGCCCAAGATAGTCAGCTGAGAACTGGGCATAATGACTACCTGTTTTTCAAATACTTGTCAGTATAATGTGCCAAGATTCCCGAGAGTTCGTCTCTATAGTTACTAATCTTCTCAAGGTCCCTTTTGAGCTTCTCCAACCTCTTCATTCTCTGCTCCTGCTCACTGATGGTGTAGGCTTGGAAGGACTCTTTCCCAAGAGACCCTTCAGGTAGAGAAACAAAAGTAAACTTGTAGGGAAATTAGGAGAGGGAAAGGAGAAACCATGCTGAGTCCCACACAGAAGCCTGAAGAGGGAATTCTAGAGACACAGTGAATCCCTGAAAAAGCAGGAAAGCTATCTTCAAGCTGGACTCCAAACCTATGTTCCTGCTCCCAACCACCATCACTAAATATATGGCTCAGTCCCTACTGCATTCCCACTAACCCTGAAATGCATAAGCTTTCCCAGTCAAGAAGAAATTGAGGACATTGTCAATTTATATCTGAAGATGTAGTCTGTACTGTTAAGCACAAAAAAGATTGACCATAAACACCAGCACCAAACATCTCCCACAAGCCAACACCTTTCCTTGCTACTTAAATGCATGATGGGAGATCATACACTAGCCACTTACCCCAGACTGTGATCATCATGTGTGTTCAAGACCAGAGTCTCTGAGACCTTGATACTTGACAAGAGGATTATCCCTCTCTGTTCTTGGCATCACATATTCATGTAACCTACAGGAATCTATTGAGGATGAAATGCTTCAGCACTCTACCCTGAGAGTAGCTTTGTTATTCTCACAGAACTTCCTCCTGGCATCCTTTGCCACTCAGCAGGAATTTCAGATCTGTCAGCAAAGCAACTGCAGGTTTGTCAATTCCTGGATCTCTGCCAAACTAATCATCAGAAATTCTTGACTCTGGGTCTGCCAGTGAGGAATGTCAAGGCTCCAGATGCTAAGCCCTTCTCCTGTAAGGACCTGCTCAAGGCCCCCTCCTCCAGGAAGCTTCCCCATGAACTGCCTAGGACTCATTAGGTCTTCCCCAGGGCCATCTCCTCCCTGCTTTACAAACAGCCTTCTGCCTAGGTTTGGTCTTTGGTTTTACTGTACTGTCCCTCTGAAATAGCCTGAGCAGCATAGAAAACAAGACTGCTTGTGAACCCAGAGGCTCTGAAGGAATACCCCACAGGCATCTGGTGTCACCACAACACTGGTGACATCACAGACGCTTCTAGGGTTCTCCTGGATACAAGAGATTGTCCAGGGAAGTGACTGCTGATGATGTCACTGAAAACTGCCATGGCCTACCTGCAGACCAGCTTGCCCCACATTGACCAGTTTCTGAGGTGCCCTTTCCTGGAGTCTCTCTTTTGACTCAGCGGATACACCTTGGCAACTTTTCCTTCAAAGCTAGAGATTTCTCTCTGCTTCATTACAAGGCAAGCACTTTGGACGGGAGAGTTTGTTAGCGCCTTGGCATGGGCAGCTCATCTTTGTTAGTTCCTTAAGGTCTAGGGTCCTTGCTTGAGGGAGATTCTTCTCCATGATAAATCTACCCTTAGGCACCATTCATGTACCACAGTCCAGTTCCCCAGGGTGTCCTAATTCCCAGAGGCAACAATGGTTCTCCTGCACCTTTAATTTTTTGCAAGTTGGATTATATCTTCTTATTGTGCACATGCCTTGAGGGGAAACATTGCTTCAATATATTCAGACATGTGTTTCCACAATCCCATTTTTGCAATGTAAACTCCCTTGTTCATGGCAATATAGGAAGGAGTTCAGGTCCAAGGGAATATCCAATTGTAAAGTTTCTCTTCTTCAAAAGATAAAACCCCATTTTCTCCCTTTCTCCATTACAACCAGACATAGTAGGCATCTTGAGCAAAGGTCAACAGGGACATTGGATTGCTGCTCTGTAGTTCCATTAGCCATCACTTCTCCAATATCTACCTTTCTGAGTTCCAGTGAGAACTCAGAGTTCACTGAGATCCAGTGAAACCTCCATTTAAATGTGTCTAGTAGTTCAGGAAGGACTGTGTTTGGCACTGTCATCTGTGGCTTCTGCCTTCTGAATCTATGGTACAATGTGACCTAACCTCTTAGGTGTTGCGCGCACCTCCCGTGTCCCCCCTCGCCCGTGGGAGAGAAACACGAGTGTCAGAATTTGGGTATCACCACAGCGAGGCTTTACTCTGTATCACAGACGTGAAAATATGCAGATGGGCTGAAGACAGGAAGAGGCCCAGCTTAAATACACCCTAGAGTGACGTATTCACTTCTGATTGGCTGTTTACTCATTACCCAATATTACGCCTCAGGATTGGCCTGTGACTTTGGCGGGCTTTCTGCCTTTGCAGCTGCGCAGTTACTTGTTTACTACTGGGAAGACACGATGCCAATGCCATCTTGGAATGGCAGATTATACCACCACTAACAGTGGCATCCTACACTCAGGTGTAAGAGTGAAAAAAATCATGTGACTCCTTTCCAAATTGTTTGTGTTGTCCTGGGCTACTTCCTTCAGCCAGGTAGTATCACTATGACAATGATCAAAGGTGGCAATTAAGCAGAGAAACAGCAGTGAATTTATTAGGTAAAATAAAAAAATTGGAATAATAGTCAATCCTAGTATAGAAATGAATTTCATTATGTGGTTGTGGTTTTACGAAAACAGCGGGAATAACAGGGTGATTTCAATAAAGGAAAGTATGAATTTCATTGTATAGTCTTGCTCTTTGATTTTATATTTCTAAATGAGATGAATTAATATTCAGAAAAACACAAATAAGATTCAAATAGTGAATAAGCTACACATTTAGATAGCCTTCAACCAGTCAATTATTTGTTCAAGGAATGGCCTGTTATTTATATGAAACATAAAGGATTAGCTGTTCCTCTTTTCTTCAGGAAGACTTTACTCCAAATTCTTAGTTATATAAAAGCCTGCTACCCTTAAAGGTAAATGGAATTAGGAATGCATTTTTCAGTATTGGGTAATGATGGTATCATCAAGGCTTGAGGCAGTTGATAGAGAACTTCAGGAAGATAATGTTTCCTAGGCTTCAAGGGTTAATGATGGAATATGAAACAAAAGTGAACTAGGTTGTGTGTTGAAACGTTCTTAAAGGTAGAAAGAGAAGAGATACAATTATGAAGCTGAATGCCAATAGTTGCTTCAAGGGCCAAAAGGCTCCACTGCCAGAATATTCTTTGGAGAAGCCCTGTTGGTAAAAGTGGCTGCTCATCTATTTCCAATGGGGTATTGAGTTGTGTCCAGTCACTGACAAGCCCACTTTCTCAGTCAACCCTGTGGAGAGGAGCTTGTTAAAAATTGCCCCAAACAAAGAAAATTATTCCTTAAGAGCTTCATGGAGCCTGATCCAGTCTTGGCTTTGCACATCTTATGCATGACAAACAGAACATCATAGTCTCCATCATTTTTAATGAGTTTTAATTCACTTCTAGAAGGTTATACCTCCAATCTGTGCCTTCTCCAATGAAAGAAAAACTAGTTAAATACACAACGGGTAGGTTGGTGGAAAATATTTCAAATACTTTGAGATTTTGGACACCTGTGATGCCTTATTAAGTGGCAAATTATTTTCAGGAGTAGATTATAATACTTTGAATATTTCCAAGTTTTAAAGGTCAGCCTTTCCCTCACAGCAGTATTGTGATTTTTCTTACTAAGGTGCTCTGGGAATTCCAGAGTTCCTTATCTTGGAACATTCAGGAGGAGACTATAGGTCAAGCATCCCTCATTTGAAAACACACAGTGTTGAAATTCTGGAGTCTCTTCATGGTAACACAACTGTTTGCTTGGATAATTCACACATAGTAAATATATTCTAACTGTACATTTCTGTAGTAGGAAGGAAGCCAAACCAAATAGAGTCCCTCAACCCAAAGAGAGAAATGACTTAGCAGTTCAAAGAAAAAAGATAAAATGCATATACCCAAAATTAAAATCCAAAATAAGACCAAAGGATGTTAACTATTTGTCTGAGTTAGACTTGGATAAGTTGAACTCAGGTACTGAGTTACCTTCAATGGTGTTCTTATTCTTCCCAACTGCTTTGACTAGCCATGTCTTTTGTGCTTCCACATGAACTTTAAAATTGTTTTTTTATTTTGTGAAAAATAAAAATTGGCAATTCATTGATATTGCATTTTGTTTATAGATTACATTTCGTAGAATGACCATTTTTACAGAATTAATCTTACCAATCTGTGATTTGGGATATCTTTCTATGTTCCAGTGTCTTCAATTTCTTCAGTGCTTTAGTATTCATTTCAGATGGCTTTTATGTCCTTGGTTAGGTTTTCTCCAAAATATTCTCTTTCTTATGCTGCTGTGAATGAAATTGTTTCCTTAATTTTTTCTCAGCATATAAATTATTGTTAAATATGCTGGCTAGTTTATGGTCAACTTGATATAAGCTAGAATCAGTTGGGAAGAGAGACCCTCAATTGAGAAAATGCCTCCATAAAAGTGGCCAACAGGCAACTTTATTAGACTGTTTCCTGAACAATTATCAGTGTGGATGATTCCAGCCCACTGTGTGTGTTGCCAACCCAGGCATTGTTCTGAGTTGTAAAAGAAAGTAGGCTTCATGAGGAGTAAGCCAGTAAGCAATGCCTCTCCATAGCATCTGCTTCAGTTTCTCCTACTATGTTTCTGCCTATGTTTAGTGAGTTCCAGGCAAATGAGTGTTGCTGCAGAAGCAGAACATAAACCTAACAAGTGCATCATAACAACCACCTGATACAGAAACATGGTTTGAAGGTGAGCCTCAGAGCAAAGTGCTCACAAATGGTGGTCACAATAATATGTGGTCATAATTATCTTTAGAAGAAACAAAGGTATTTTTGTCATTCTGGAACAGGTAGTAGACAGCCATTTGAGCTAAGGTTATTGATAAGCTATAGGCCAATCCTTGAGAAACTTATTTAATCATAAACAGCAATGAACATAATTTTTCTTTACTATAAAATTGTTTTCAAGCCTAAGATGGAGGCAGCCTGATTTATCAATATTATCTAAAAGGCTATTTGTTTACTAAGAGAGATTTTAAAGAGTGTGAATTCAGATAGAAGGAGACGAAGAGAGGGTCTTAGAAGAGTTGATTTAGAGGAAAACAATCAGAATGTGTTTATAAAAAACACTTTTAATAAACAAAAACTAGAAAAGAAAGAAAAAACTGGCTGCATTCATTCTTCTTTCAGTTTGAAATTTTGAGTGAAGCTAAATTCAAAAATAAAAGATGAATTAACATGACAGGAGAAATTCCAAGACTGCATGAAATGATCTGTATTGACCACATTTAATGAGGTTTACAGTGAAAATTAGAAGTAAAATGTAGAGCAAATAGATGTAGAAAAGTGTGTGAGAAAATGTAAGATTAAGACAAAGTGGGCCCTCCTGCAGTCTGAGGCCTGCGGGTAAGTGCACCCAGGAGCCCCCCAGACACATTCTGGGGGATCCATAGACCCATAGCCAGCGCTAGCACACCCCTTCCGCCGCTCGCCCCTCCTGCAGTCTGAGGCCTGCGGGTAAGTGCACCCAGGAGCCCCCCAGACACATTCTGGGGGATCCATAGACCCATAGCCAGCGCTAGCACAGCCGCTCGCCCCTCCTGCAGTCTGAGCCCTGCTGGTAAGTGCACCCAGGAGCCCCCCAGACACATTCTGGGGGATCCATAGACCCATAGCCAGCGCTAGCACGCCCCTTCCGCCGCTCGCCCCTCCTGCAGTCTGAGGCCTGCGGGTAAGTGCACCCAGGAGCCCCCCAGACACATTCTGGGGGATCCATAGAACCCATAGCCAGCGCTAGCACGCCCCTTCCGCCGCTCGCCCCTCCTGCAGTCTGAGGCCTGTTGGTGAGTGCACCCAGGAGTCCCCCAGACACATTCTGGGGGATCCGTAGAACCCATAGCCCGTGCTAGCACGCTCCTTCTGCTGCTCGCCCCCCCTCCGGCCTGAGGCCTGCAGGGTCTGAGCCCCAGACCAGACCTCTACCAGGTCTGCAGTTGTGTGGACCCCGGATTCCACCTGAAACATACTGGAAGGTCCGCTCAACCCAGAGCCACAGAGGAACAACTGAACTCAGAGTGTCAGACAACATACCCTGAGATATCCAAGAGGAGACACTGCACCCAGAACAGCAGACATCTAGCTGGACTGCTACCTTGGAGGCACCATATCCTGAGGCATCCTAGAGATACCACTGTAATCAGGGCAGCTGGAAAAAAATCACAAAGACATCTGGACTCCTAGAAGACCAAACAAAAGCGAGACAACTGGAAAGACAGGCTTCAATCAGAGACAGAAATACAGGTAACACTAGAATTAACCAGATGGCAAAAGGCAGGCGCAAGAACATAAGCAACAGAAACCAAAGTTACATGGCATCATCAGAACCCAGTTCCCCCATCATAGCAAGCCCTGAACACCCCATCACACCAGAAAGGCAGGATTCAGAATTAAAATCACTTCTCATGATGATGATAGAGGACTTTAAGAAAGACATAAATAACACTCTCAAAGAACAGATAGAAACCCTTAGAGAGGAAACACAAAAATCCCTTAAGGAATTACAAGAAAATGCAACCAAACGGGAGAAGGAATTAAACAAAACCATGCAGGATCTAAAAACAGAAGTAGAAACAATAAAGAAATCACAAAGGGAGAACACCCTGGAGATAGAAAACTTAAAAAAACGATCAGGAGTCATAGATACAAGTATTACCAACAGAATACAAGAGATGGAAGAGAGAATCTCATGTGCAGAAGATACCATGGAAAACATTGACACAACTGTCAAAGAAAATGCAAAATACAAAAAGCTACTAACCCAAAATATACAAGAAATCCAAGACACAATGAGAAGGCCAAACCTAAGGATAATAGGAATAGATGAGGGGGAAGACTCCCAACTTAAAGGACCAGTAAATATTCTCAACAAAATTATAGAGGAAAACTTCCCTCACCTAAAGAAAGAGATGTCCATAAATATACAAGAAGCCTACAGAACTCCAAATAGTTTAGACCAGAAAAGAAATACTTCCCGCCACATAATAGTCAAAACATCAAATGTACAAAACAAAGAAAAAATACTAAAAGCAGTAAGGGAAAAAGGCAAAGTAACATATAAAGGCAGACCTATAAGAATTACATCAGACTTTTCACCAGAGACCATAAAAGCCAGAAGATCCTGGACTGATATCATACAGACCCTAAAAGAACATAAATGTCAGCCCAGACTACTATACCCAGCAAAACTCTCAATCATTATTGATGGAGAAACCAAAATATTCCATGACAAATCCAAATTTACACAGTATCTCAACACAAACCCAGCACTTCAACGGATAATTGGTGGAAAACTCCATCACAAGGAGGGAAACTACAACCTGGAAAAAGCAGGAAAGTAATCCTCCAAAAACCGTAAAAGAAGGTAGCTACACAAACATATCTCCATTGCCAATAACAAAAATAACAGGAAACAACACTCATTTTTCCTTAATATCTCTTAATATCAATGGACTCAATTCTCCAGTAAAAAGACATAGACTATCAGACTGGATACGTAAACAGGACCCAACATTTTGCTGCATTCAGGAAACGCACCTCTGTGGAAAGGACAGACACTACCTCAGAGTAAAAGGTTGGAAAACAATCTACCAAGCAAATGGTCCCAAGAAACAAGCTGGAGTAGCGATTCTAATATCAAATAAAATCAGTTTTCAACCAGAAGTAATCAAAAAAGATAAAGAAGGACACTTCATATTCATGAAAGGAAAAATGTACCAAGAGGAACTTGCAATTCTCAACATCTATGCCCCAAATGTAAGGGCACCCACATACATAAAAGACACATTACTAAAACTTAAAGCATACATTGCACCCTACACAATAATAGTGGGAGATTTCAACACCCCACTCTCAGCTATGGACAGATCATGGAAACAGAAACTAAATCGAGACACAATGAAACTAACAGAAGTTATGAACCAATTGGACTTAACTGACATCTATAGAACATTTCATCCTAAAACAAAAGAATACACCTTCTTCTCAGCACCTCATGGTACCTTCTCGAAAATAGACCATATAATTGGTCACAAAACAGGCCTCAACAGATACAAAAAGATTGAAATAATCCCCAGCACCTTATCAGACCACCATGGATTAAGACTTGTCTTTGACATGGACAAAAACATCAGAAAACCGACATACACTTGGCAACTGAACAATGCTCTACTCAATGATAACTTGGTCAAGGAAGAAATTAAGAAAGAAATTAAAGACTTTTTAGATTTAAATGAAAATGAGGACACATCATATCAAAACATGTGGGACTCATTGAAAGCAGTACTAAGAGGAAAAATCATAGCTCTAAGTGCTCACAAAAAGAAAGTGGAAAGAGCATACATCAACAACTTGACAGCAAACCTGAAAGCATTAGAACAAAAAGAAGCTAGTATACCCAAGAGGAGTAGACGGCAGGAAATAGTCAAACTCAGGGCTGAAATCAACCAAGTCGAAACAAAAAGAACTATACAAAATATCAACAAAACCAGGAGCTGGTTCTTTGAGAAAATCAACAAGATAGACAAACCCTTAGCCAGACTAACCAAAGGGCGCAGAGACAGCATTCAAATTAATAAAATCAGAACTGAAAAGGGAGACATAACAACAGAAACAGAGGAAATTAAAAAAATTATCAGATCCTACTACAAAGGCCTATACTCAACAAAATTGGAAAATCTGGAGGAAATGGACAATTTTCTAGATAGATACCAGGTACCAAAGTTAAACGAGGAGCAGATAAACCACCTAAACAGTCCCATAACGCCTAAAGAAATAGACACAGTCATTAAAAATCTTCCCACCAAAAAATGTCCGGGGCCAGATGGTTTCAGTGCAGAATTCTTTCAGACCTTCAAGGAAGACCTAATACCAATCCTCTTCAAGTTATTCCATCGAATAGAAACAGAAGGAACACTACCCAATTCATTCTATGAAGCTACCATTACACTCATACCTAAACCACAGAAAGACCCAACAAAGAAAGAGAACTACAGACCAATCTCTCTTATGAATATTGATGCAAAAATACTCAATAAAATTCTCGCAAACCGAATCCAACAACACATCAAAACAATTATCCATCAAGATCAAGTAGGCTTTATCCCAGGAATGCAGGGATGGTTCAATATTCGGAAATCCATCAATGTAATCCACTACATAAATAAACTCAAAGAGAAAAACCACATGGTCATATCACTAGATGCTGAGAAAGCATTTGACAAAATTCAACATCCCTTCATGTTAAAAGTCTTGGAAAGATCAGGAATTCAAGGCCCATATCTAAACATAGTAAAAGCAATATACAGCAAGCCAGTAGCCAACATCAAACTAAATGGAGAGAAACTTGAAGCAATCCCACTAAGATCAGGGACTAGGCAAGGCTGCCCACTCTCACCTTACCTATTCAATATAGTACTGGAAGTCTTAGCTAGAGCAATTAGACAACAAAAGGAAGTCAAAGGTATACAGATAGGAAAGGAAGAAGTCAAAATTTCACTATTTGCAGATGATATGATAGTATACTTAAGTGAACCTAAAACTTCCACCAGAGAACTCCTAAACCTGATAAACAACTTTAGCAATGTGGCTGGATATAAAATCAACTCAAACAAATCAGTAGCCTTCCTCTACTCAAAGGATAAACAGGCAGAGAAAGAAATCAGGGAAATGACACCCTTCACAATAGCCACGAATAAAATAAATTATCTTGGAGTGAATCTAACAAAGCAAGTGAAAGATCTGTATGACAAGAACTTCAAGTCTCTCAAGAAAGAAATTGAAGAACATCTCAGAAGATGGAAAGATCTCCCATGCTCCTGGATTGGCAGGATTAACTTAGTAAAAATGGCTATCCTGCCAAAAGCAATCTATAGATTCAATGCAATACCCATCAAAATTCCAAATCAATTCTTCATAGAGATAGAAAGAGCAATTTACAAATTCATTTGGAATAACAAAAAACCTAGGATAGCGAGAACTATTCTCAACAATAAAAGAACCTCTGGGGGAATCACCATTCCGGACCTCAAACTGTACTACAGAGCAGTAGTGATAAAAACTGCTTGGTATTGGTACAGAGACAGAAAGGACGATCAATGGAACAGAATTGAAGACCCAGAAATGAACCCGCATACCTATGGTCACTTGATATTTGACAAGGGAGCTAAATTCATCCAGTGGAAAAAGGACAGCATTTTCAACAAGTGGTGCTGGCTCAACTGGAGGTCAACATGTAGAAGAATGCAAATTAATCCATTCTTATCTCCTTGCACAAAGCTCAACTCCAAGTGGATAAAGGACCTTCACATAAAGCCAGGTACACTGAAAATATTAGAAGAGAAGTTGGGGAAGACCCTCGAATACCTAGGCACAGGGGAAAAGTTCCTGAACAGAACACCAATGGCTTATGCTCTAAGATCAAGAATCGACAAATGGGACCTCATCAAATTGCAAAGCTTCTGTAAGGCAAAGGACACTGTCAACAAGACAAAACGGCAACCAACAGATTGGGAAAAGATCATTACCAATCCTACATCTGATAGGGGGCTAATATCTAATATTTACAAAGAACTCAAGAAATTTGATGCCAAACAACAAAATAACCCCATTAAAAAATGGGGTACAGAGCTAAACAAAGAATTCTCAACTGAGGAAACTCGAATGGCCGAGAAGCACCTTAAGAAATGCTCAACATCCTTAGTCATCAGGGAAATGCAAATCAAAACAACACTGAGATACCACCTCACACCAGTCAGAATGGCTAAGATCAAAAACTCAGGTGATAGTAGATGTTGGCGAGGATGTGAAGAAAGAGGATCACTCCTGCATTGTTGGTGGGGTTGCAAGCTGGTACAACCACTTTGGAAGTCAGTCTGGCGGTTCCTCAGAAAATTGGACATAGCACTACCTGAGGACCCAGCTATACCACTCCTGGGTATATACCCAGAAAATGCCTCAACAAATAACAAAGACATATGCTCCACTATGTTCATAGCAGCCCTATTTATAATAGCCAGAAGCTGGAAAGAACCCAGATGCCCTTCAACAGAGGAATGGATACAAAAAATGTGGTACATTTATACAATGGAATATTACTCAGCTATTAAAAATAATGAATTCGAGAAATTCTTTGGTAAATGGATGGATCTAGAAAATATCATCCTGAGTGAGGTAACCCAATCACAAAAGAACACACATGGTATTTACTCACTGATAAGCGGAGATTAGCCCAAAAGTTTGAAACAACAAAGATTCAACTACCAGACGACATGAAGCTCATGAAGAAGAAAGAACAAGTGAGGATGCCTAGGTCTTTCTTAGAAGGAGTAACTAAATAACCAAGGGAGCAAATATGGAGACAAAGTGTGGGTCAGAATCTGAAGGGGGGGTTGTAGGGAGACCATTGTGTCTGGGTATTCATTCCATAGGCAGTCATCAAAAATAGACGCTGATAGGGATGTCAGGATGGGAAAGCTGACAGCAGCCTGATAAGGCTGTCTCCTTAGAGGTCTCTCAGAGTCGGACATACCCAGAGACAGGTACCCACAGCTATCCATTAATATGATCAAAGTTCCCAATGGAGGAGTCAGAGAGTAAATTGAAGGAACCGTGAACCATAAGGGCTGGTGGCCCTGTGAGGAGAGCAAGAATACCAACCAGCCAGAGCTCCCCAGGGTCTAAACCACCAGCCCAGGAGCACATAGGGAGAGACACATGACTCCAGCTGTATATGTAGGGGAGGATGGCCCTGTTGGGCATAGGTGGGAGACAAGATCATTGGTACCCTGAAGGCTGAGCACTGAGGGGGGGGAATATGAGGGTGGGGAGGGAGGCTGGGGGTAGGTGGGTAAACACCTTCATAGAGGCAGGAGGAGGGAGGATGGGATAAGGGGTTCCTGGGTGGTGGGGGAAATATGGTAAGGGGATAAAATTTGAAATGTAAATATTATATCCAATAAAAGGGGAAAAATATAAAAGCGGTTAGAACCAACATTCTTAATAAAATGTCAGCCCTCTTTAAAAAAAAAAAAAAAACCTATCTTGATACTAAAATTTGTTTTGAGAATTGTATATTGCAGAATGATCAACCTTGGTGTATCTACTCAACAAGCAAGCTGGGCAGACCTGCTCAAACCTCTGAGGTCCGTGAATTCTATCTGGAGGCAGCGAAGACACAGCATCAGAGGATTGTCAACTTGCACTCCCCCCCACCCCTCTTCTAATATCTCAACGCCCATAATCAGCTTGAAGAAGCTAATGATGAGTCAGCGCCCCTATACCCTGGGCATGGGGACTAAGGTGGTAAATGTTGGGCTGTCTCCCTAGGAAAAAGTAGTGGTTTTGTCGGAATAGAGAGGATTAGCTAGGGTTTATTGCATAGCCATAACCTATTAGTAGAAATCTGTATAATTAATATCAAGATGAAGATATAAATTCTTAAATGGCACCAATTTACTTTGTTTACAAATTTTAAGGTTTTCAGTGGCATGAGCTTTTTAGTGATATAAGAGTGAGATGAATATTGTTACTCTCATAGGCATTGTACCAGTATAA
The DNA here is from genome assembly GCF_011762505.2 of Arvicanthis niloticus. Classification (NCBI taxonomy): domain Eukaryota; kingdom Metazoa; phylum Chordata; class Mammalia; order Rodentia; family Muridae; genus Arvicanthis; species Arvicanthis niloticus. Next base: position 3,500,793 of record NC_047659.1, read on the forward strand.
CACACTTAGGAATACAAAGCTTAGACCCAGTCCTTCTTTAACTTTTTTAACTGATTTGAGATGGTCAGCCTGTGAGTTAAGGGACTATAGCAAATTCATGACTTGGAGTTTATTATAAGGGTGTTCTCTATGTTTTATTTAGAAATAGCTGAGTGGAGTTAACAGGCAACACTCCAGATTACCTTACATGGATAGCTGGTTTTCAAAACATCAGAAATCCTTAGAATTGACATGACAAACATTTCAGTATTAATGTTCATTTTCATTAGAGACCTGTCTGCTCCGGACAGCTTCCTATGTTAAACTCTAAGAAGAAATTGAGCATCCTTGGAGTTACTCCAGTTGTGGTGAGACAGCCACTAGGCAAGAATTGCCACTTTCCTTCTACAGACAAATTACTGTCCAGAAAAGGACACACTTGCAGAATAGTCGACTGATTATATCTGCCTAGACAGAGTAATCAGCCCTTAATAATTCTGCAGCACTAAGGTCTGTCAGATGATCCTGGGCCAGAAGGCAGAAGAACAGATGCTCCAACGTTTCGAAGTAGAGCGAGTGTCCAGGTGTTCAGAGGTCTCTATAAATTGGCTAAGTTTTAGAAGCTATGCTTGGTGCTTCCCACAATTATAGTCAACTCAGTCATTCTGGATTTCTGATGGGGTTGAAAACTTATAGCTATTTACTTTGAGAGAAAAGATCTGAGTGTATGGTCATCAGCTGACATTCATCCTAAAGCCAAGGAAAAAGCCAGGTTCAGAACTAAGTGTTTTAATTAGGATAGATGACAGAGGTGCTGGTTAGTCAACAAAAGGATGGACTGGGTATTAGGACTATCTTGTACCTCACTGGTACAAATAGGCATAATTATGCTCTAATTGTATTTTGAGAGAAAAGTTTCCTTTTAACAGGAAGGGTGATGTGTAGGAGGAGCTAAGGTGGGAGGAGTACTGAGAGGAAGAAAAGGAGTAAGAAGAGGAGAAGAAGAAGGAGAGGAGAAGCTAGGTGATGAAAGAGAGATAGAGGGGGGAAACAGGGAAGCAGATGTTTATGTATCTCCATCAGTCAAAGATAGTTGATATATCTAGGTTGGGTAGTGGGTTACACCTCTGATTGAACAATACCAAACTTATAAAGCCTATGATTAACATTTCTTAAAAAAAATGTATAAATGCAAAAAGGAAAAGGGGGCATGGGATAGGGGTTTTCTAAGGGGGGGGGAATTGGGAAACGGGATGGTATCTGAAGTGTAAATGAAAGATCTAAAAAAAAAAAAAAATAATAATCAAAGGACTGAATGGTAACCATGCTGACAGCACAGTTTTATATCTGAAAACTCTATCTCAGATGTCTAGCTTCCTTCACTGTTTGTTAATAAACTTGTGTTATTTCAAGCCAAAAAAAAAAAAAAAAAAAAAAAAAAAAAAAAAAAAAAGACAAAGTGGTAATTATTAACTAAATGAGTGCAGTTAAGAAACCTAACAGCAAAACACTGAAGTTTGGAGTGGGGAGTAACGCACTGCAACCCCAACATTAAAATCAGAGGACAATTTGTAGGTGGTCTGCTCTTTCCTTCAACCATGTAGGAATAAGGGACGGAGCCCTGGTTTGGAGAGTTGGCACAAAGGACTGTACTTGTTGAGACAGCAAACCACCTGATCACCTCAGTCATGGAACTGAAGAAGCTCTGTGTCTATACTGAAGTTCTCTGTGTATGTCTGCCCATCACTCATAAAGAGGTGATTCTTTTTGCTCTTGGATTTGGCAACACCAGTCTGGAGATGCACAGGATTATTCCTCCACAATCTCAGAAGTCACACAATTCAGGGGAGATTCACTAGAATCAGTTTCTCATCTGAAGAAACATTTTCTAATATACTGTGGGATCTACAATGGTAAAAGTATACCATCTACCTGTAGGGGGCAGTTCTGATGTTAAGGTCCTGTTCTCAACTGTTTCTTGACCTCTCAGTAAACAAAGCCATGGACTAATTGCTGGGCAGAAGGTACAGGTCCCTGGAGCAAAACTGATCCAAAAGAAAGGGTGCATGCTTTGGTGAAAGAAGAACAATGCAGCAATGTGAGGTATCAAAATAAAGTGGCCACCAAGTCTGCTCCTACAGGCAGGTGGTCAGGGGCATTTAGCAGGGGACAGATGTGACTGAAAGTTAAAATGTAGGGGAGGTGGGAGAGGTTGAGATAAGAAATTGATGAAGACACTGTTTTCCAATCTGGAGATAGTACAACCCCAAGAGGACAAGTAGAAAATGAACAACAATGTGTGTGTGTGTGTGTGTGTGTGTGTGTGTGTGTGTGTGTGTGTCTGTGTCTGTGTCTGTGTCTGTGTCTGTGTCTGTGTCTGTGTCTGTGTCTGTGTCTGTGTCTGTCTGTCTGTCTTTCTGTGTTTTAGCCTCAGATTTAAAGGTAGCTAGGAGGGTCCTTGTAGCAAAGTCACTTTTCAGAGTAAAGGTAGGAGTAGAGCAAAGATACAGACAACATCTACCATCCCTTTCTCTTGCTAGGTTTGAGCTGAAATATTCACCCCACAGTCCTGTGTCCTCTGCTGAATGTTCTATTACCCTGGCCTTGTCTGAAGCTTAATCTAAACACTGTTTTGATGGTACTTGATCATGATTTATTTCCCACTTCCAGTACTCAGAGAGTTCTCAATTCTGCAATTCATCTGATAAAGCCTAATCTGCATTGTCATGAAGGATGAGACATGAGAAATCTGCTCCATTCCCGACAATAAGAGACCCTGAGGCATGACCCACTTAATGCCCTACATGGAGGCCTCAAAGTTTAAACACTGAGCATGCTTGCCCCATGTATGTGACCCTACAGCTCTGAAGAAACTTCTCCCTTTTGTTGGGTGTGATCCAGTGCAACTAACACACCACACAAGGAAGGAGAAAAGTCCAAGCAGGGGCTGGATAGATGGCTTATCCATTTGAGAATTTGTTTCTCAGAGGACCTAAAGAACAGTGATTAACAATCCTAGTCACTTCAGTTCCAGGTGAAATACACTGACCTCCTCTGGCCTCAGGGGAATTGCATGCATGTAGTATACAGACACACAGCAGGAAAAACACCCATACATATTAAAGAAATAATGCAAAAACAGAAACAACACTCTAACCAAATTTTAAAAAGGCATCAAATATGTTTTCCAGGACAAGAGAACAAAAATCATCATCAGTACAACAATAACACCACCAAAAACAAAACACACAAACAAAACCCAACATCTACCAATAGGTCTTGGAATTCATGATCTCTGCTATGCAGTTATAAGTGATGCTACCTTTCAAGGAAACAAGAGGCATACAGCGCTGTGGTCACTAATTTCATTGATAATCCCTTAGTGAATAATTTTATTTCTTGGGATGTATTAGAGAAATACTCTTGTGTTTCTCCTCTGTTTGTTCATCATGAGCATCCAAGGACTAGTCCATTTTAACATAGCTGAATTTATGACCACAAAGATACAGCATGAATGTGTTTTTCAGCATGAATTTTGGATCCACAAAGTGTGTCACACTTTCCACATCATAAGCACAATTCTTTGTGTAGCTCTGACTGGTTGGGAACTAATAAGGAAGCCTAAGACACTTTACATTTGAAGATGTCCATTCCTACCTGATACTTCTACTGTTACAAGACTGTGAACCACACATGAATACGGACGATTATTATGAGATAAAAATTAGATATTGCCTTTTTATTCATTAAAATATATTAATTTTATTCAATACCAGCTTAAAGTGGAGGAGTGAAAGTATACATTATACAGCCTTAGCAAAACAGCAAATTACAGTAACAAAAAATAATAAATAACAAAACTTCAAAGGAGAAGAAAGAAAACCATATACCCAAGGCAATCAAAACTCTAACCAAAATCAAAACACAATAATTAAGCTAAGCAGCATTCCCTTGCTGTAGAATTTGCTGCACTAACCTATAGCCTGTTGCTGGCCTTGGAAATATAGTGCAAAGGCAGTCAGCAATGGTAACAATCTCTTCAAGATGAATGTAGGTGTGCCCCATTGGGGTGGGGGGTTTGCTGTTGGGTAATTTCTTCCAAGGCAAAGCATGAGTCATGTTACAGACAATACCTCAAAGTCTTTAAAATTTGCTTGACTGATCTCTCTGAAATTATTGTTGATGACTCATGAGGACAAGTGAAAATTTACATTTTGAGGCTCCTCCTGGATGACCAGCAGATCTTCATGTCCCCCAGAACTTCTTTGAAGCCTTCCATACATGCACTCTTGCTGGACCATAGTCTAGACAAAAATAAAGGCCTTGTAACATATAGGAACCCAAAGAAAGGAAGAAAATGCAGCCCAAAATTGCCATGGTTATAGGGATGAGATGAAATAATGGTTCACTTGCTTTGCACACTCAGTGCTGCTGGTGAGGAGTTGTGTCTGAGGGAGATCTTGACCTGTTCTGTGCCCTATTTGAGCTTCTGTTGAAGTATTTCAGACCTAGGGGAGGAAGAGACAAAGGCCTGGTGAAGACCAGCCATGTCAGCTATCCATCAAACAACAGGTATATTCATCAGGACAATCCCGTATGACCTTTGAGCTGAGGTCATCCCCTGTATTCCCAAAAATGAAGGGCCAGAGAGCACCTGGGCCTGGAAGTTTTTCTCAATTTTAATAAATGGCTTGAAAGTGAACTGTGAACTACACACTGTGCTAGAGTTAAACTAAAATGACACACTTCTTCAATAGTCCATATATAATGAACTGAAAAATAACTGTGTAGCAATGTGTGAATAGAGCACTGTTTAGCGGCCTTGTAGAAAGCCTAGCCACCATTCAAGTGAAGGCTGCTATTATATCTGGAGTGCAGGAACCTGCCCGTGTCTCTCTTGTGAAACCCTCAATCTGTGAATCCCCAGAGAATCCATCTCCCAGGAAATCCATGCTCACTGAAGAGATACTATAATCAGCAAGTGTGTGCAGCATGCAAATCTTCCCAAGGGAAAGCATTGAAATGTAAAGGAGATATTAATGAAAAAAACGATACCACTATATTTATAGCTTCTCTAGTATTATTTGTGGGGAGACTGTGGACCCCTACTTCTTGTTCTGTGGCTTGTCCTGCAGGGCAGTAAACAGGGTCCGGGAGATAACCTGAAAGAGAGAATGGGCGAAAACAGCCAAATGCAAAGGAAGATATTCCTATAGTCTGATCAAATCCTAATTTTTACCTTTTTCACACAGTGGTTATAAACACATAAAGGCAGAATGTGGGAAAGGGGAAGACACAGAACTGTAGTTTTTCAGGGGGAGTACAGGGTATCAGCTGGGTGAAGGTTCAGGAAACAGGCCACTATGACTGTCTATATTCACTTGTCCTTATCTAAGTTGGTACTATATAACAAGGCTACCTATCCACAATGTCTATGACTATCTACGCTGGTAAATTTCCACCAAGACTACTTGTTTACAAGATCTTATAGCCATGTGATCAGTGTTTTTCCAGGAAACCGGGACTTTATGTTAGCAGGCTGACTTAGACCTATGGCTGATGTTAGGCGTTCAGTGTATAAGTAAGGCTGCCCCTGACATCTCCTCCCTTCTCCAAGTATAGAAAGACCATGGCAATTCCAATGTTGCAAAGGCAGGGATAGAGGCCTGACCTCCACTAACTAATGGGGACCCTGTAATGGCTCTGATCCTCCTGTCAATGTCCAGTGAGGCATGAGGGCCAGACCCATCCTGATGTCTTTTTCCTGAGAGGGGATACTTTTGACATTAAACCCTATGTAATCAGGCTTGTCCCTTAGGGAACCCAGAAAGATATTTTAATTTTTATTTATATTCCCTTGCAGTGATTGGCCTCGAAACCTATGCAAGAATTTAGATCCCCGGCCAGAAGGGGTTCTGGGTGGCCCCTCTCTGCCTGGTCTAGGGGTGGGAGTCCCCTCTTTTAGGTTGAGTAGAGAATACCCTGGATAGTGCAACAGCCTCGTCCTGTGTCTCATGGTCTTCCATAGCTAAATTATGATAATGTATCTGGTTTTGCTATCAAATTATCTACCTGTTGTTTTACAAAGTTTGTCAGCCTATGTAAGGCCCAGAAACCAAAAGGAACAAGTAAAAATATCCCAAGTAATGGTCTTAAAATAAAAGGACGTACATTTAACAATCATGGAGGGGTTGAAAACCAATTCTTGTACCAGATCTCATCTTTGTCCCTCATGTTCTCTTTAACCATCCCTGTCTTCATCTATGTAAAAGCAACATTCGTCTTTAAGGGCTGTACACAGTCTAGACCTGTACACAGTCTTTTCTATTGTAAAAGACTAAATCAAGTCCAATAATGTCCTTTGCATTTTTGGAGGATCGCTTCAGACAGCAAAACGAGGGATTTCTAAGATTAATCATGTCTATCTCTAGTCTTTATTATGAAATACTATAATTACAAAACAATAAAATGGAAGCCTTGCTTTCTGTCCTGTGAGAGGGCTGGATCCCTGCCTCTCTGAGCAAGGCACCATAGCACAGGAGGGGGGACCTGTGTCTGAGATAATTCCAGAAGTGACATCCTTAGACACCTCTCCATACCATAGAGCTGGAAGGGGTGGTGGTCCCAGGACCAGGAGCTCCTCTGCCTACAGTGATAGGGTAGCATTGATGGCCTGGGAGGTAGAGCAGAGGGAAAGGCCCTTGAAGAAGCAGCCAGGAAAGTCACTTCCAGCCTGGGTGCCTGTCCCCCTGACCTGAGGGTTTGAGATGCAGCTGTTCCTCCTGCTGCCACCATATGGTAGGCATTGAGAGGAAGAGTGCTGTGTGAAAGTCCCTGGGTCATGGAGGGACCCAGACCTGGAGATTCTGGAAGAAGCTTGCTCTCTGAGGCCACTGGATTCTGAAGACCAGCAGATGGCCAGTTATAAGAACCCAGGTGAGATGGCCTCAGTTGTCAGTCAACCAAACCCATTGCTTTCCCACCAGACTAGGGAACCATCCTATGTGATTCTGGGGTGTCTGGACTGTTGCCCTCTTCCCTCTAAGAGCCTCAAACTTACTTTTGAGAATGAGAGGCTGGTGTTCAGGTTCCTAAGGGTCGTTTAAATAGGACACAAGATCCTTGGAGACAACATTGGTCACATGTGCAGCTAGCTGTTGTTGAGCACCCCATTGTGCCCCATATCTCACTTTGGTTCCAAGAGTACCATGTCTACTTCCTGGTTGTTCTGCCCATGGGTGGGCCTCCAAACCCAGGGTTAGGAAGTTGTAATGAACAAGAGAAGGACTGGGAAGGGGAATCTGAGGTCACATGGCAATATTTGAGAAGGGTGGGCTGGGCTAAATATGAAATTATTTACTTTTAAGTGTTAGCAACATCTGTTCTGTTTGTTTAATAAAGGTTTATTGGGTTGGAAAGCTCATCTGTGGGTTACGTGGAGCCTAGGTTTGTAGGATAAGACTCATCCTGGGCCACCAACACCCCCCTCCCTCTCCCTAGGGATTTCAGCCTAATGACAAGAAAGCTCATGAGAAAGTACAGTGGGCGAAGTTATGTATCTGACACCTGGAACAGACAGCATTGCCTTTGTCCATGTTAATAAACTGGTTTTTTTACAACAGCAACAAAACCCAAAACAATAAAATATGTAAAACTGTGGAGACAGCCACCATGTTCTTCCTCTCTATGAGTTACTTACCCTTGTAGCAGTGACTTGAGACCAGACAATACCAGGAGCTCTGCTGGGAGGTGACAAAAGATTCAAAGATGCTGGTCAGACAGCTTAACCAAAACAGGAAGTTTCAGATTCAGTGAGAGACCTGGGCTAAAGAAACTGTGTCACAGAAGGACTGCAAAACCACATGTAGTTAACTGGCCTCTCAGCACACCCACCAATATACATATTGGCACAGACATGCATATCCCCCTTCCCCAGACACACCAGAAATCATAAGTGAGCAGGAAACAATAAGGAGACCTCGAGATTGGAGAAACCATTGAATGTAGAATAGCTGATGTTTTAAGTGAGACCCAGGAGTCTGCTATCCATCCCTTGGGGACTAAAACTGCTTAGTGAGCAACTTCTTCTGCAGACTAGGTTGAGAGAGTTGGAGAAATTTTTCTCTTGAAGCCTCACATCTCTCCCACTAACCCTGAGCCAGAGAGAAGCCTTTCTTCACACATCCCTGTTCATCCAGTCAGCTCCTGGATAGAAGCTCCAGGACAGAACCCTAGCAACACTGACATGAAACAGGACTGACAAGCTGCTGCTCAGGCTCTGTCAATGTGAACCAAGTTCTAGGCTGGGTTAAAAGATCACTTTGCAATGCAGGGGAAAAGGGAGAGAAAATATACAAAACGCACTTACCCCCAAAAACAATGAGAACCACTCATTTTGCAATTTCACTGGGCTCCAAGAATTACAAATGCTTCCTACCTGTGACCTCACATGACCCCTACAAAGCAAATGAGCTGCAGTCCCTGACTACATCACTCAAAGCTCTGTGCTCCAGTCAAGGACGCACACAAAAGGAACCCCTGTAGCATAATGGCATGTGGGTATGTAATGTGTGTTCAGCCTGTCTATCTTAATGAACTGCCAATCATAATTGCTACCTGCTACTTTTTCACATGTGCATTAAACAGCGGGGGTTCCTCAACTGCATGGGGTGAATGTAAGTATAAGATGATAACCCAGAGTTAACTTCTCTGCTTCTTTCACTAGAATACTAGTAGCCACCACAGCTCTTAGACAAGTGGACAAGCCACATAGTACATGGTCCAATAGGTTGGACAGGTGTAGTACACTGTGATTCCATGGCCTAAAATGTGTGGTTCCGCACCCTTTGCAGTAGCTTTTGTTTCATGGGCCTGTAGATGAAAAGGTTTGGAGGTTTCTGGAAGTGCTAGTGTTGGAACCAAAATCACCTGTCTTTAAAGCCTCAAAGATGATTTGTGCAAACTCATTCCAGAATAGAGAACCAATGGCCTCATTTGTGCTGGGAAGTTTTTGTTAGGAGGTTGTTAATGATTCCTTCTATTTCTATAGGGGTTATTGGACTGTTTAGATAGTTTACCTTATCTTGATTTAATTGGGTATGTGGTATTTGTCTATAAAACCATCCATTTCATCTAGATTTTCCAGATGTGTTGAGTATAAGCTTTTCTAGTAAAACATGATGAATTTTTAATGTTTTGTTTTTGTTGTTATGTCTCCATTTTCATTTCAGATTTTGTTAGCTTGGGTAATGTCTCAGTGCCCTTTACTTAGTGTGGCTAAGGGTTAATCTATCCTGTTGATTTTCTCCAAGAACCAGCTCTTGCTCTTGTTGACACTTTGTATCTAGCTCTTTGTTTCTATGTGGTTGATTTCAGCACTGAGTTTGAGTATTTCCTGCTATCTACTCCTCTTAGATAGGTTTGCCTCTTTTTGTCCTAGAGACCTCAGGTGTTCTGTTAAGTTGCTGGGAGATGATGACCCCAGATTGATTATGAAAGCACTCAGTGCTGTGAATTTTCCCCTTAACACTGCTTTTCTTGTGTCCCAAAATTTTGGGTGTGCTGCGTCTTTGTTTTTGTTGAATTACAGAAAGATTTTCTTTATTTCTTCACAGTGATGCTGCTTATAACAATCCTTCAGAAAGCAATGTGGAATTCATCATGCAGGGGGAGCAATTTAATTTAGGCTATCCAATGCAAATGTGCCAAGTGAGACCACCACCCTCTCAGTCATCCTTCCTGGTGACTTAGGAAGGATTAGGAAGCACATTTCTTGTTTAGATTTGGTTGCTATGATTGGAGTAATTGTTTTTCTCTTGTAGCGTGAAATCTCTCACAGCACCCCTCAGCTTGAGAAAACCCTTTCCCATATCCCGGTGTGATGGCTTTTGTATGATATTCCTAGGGACTTGCACTATTACAAGGTGGGGCCCTTATGGAGTATGCGTGTCACTGTGGTTGTGGGCTTTAAGACCCTCCTCTTAGCTACCTGAAAGTCAATATTCGAATTGCAGCCTTCAGAAACAGATGTAGAACTGTCAGCTACTCCCACATCATGCCTCCCTTGATGCTTCCATGTCCCAGCCTTGATGATAAAATACTAAGACTCTAACCTTTAAGCTAGCCCGCAATTAAATGTCCTTGAAAGAATTACCTTGGCTATGGTTTCAGCTCACAGCAGTAAACTCCAATTCATGCAGCCAGCTTCAGAATTCAAGAGCCAGGAATGAACTCTCCAGCAGCACTCACAAAAAACATGACTGACAAGGTGCTATTCAGGCTCTGTCATTGTGTCCCTAGACCTACATAGTGTAGAAGTGACCATCTTGGGATACAAGGAAAAGGAAAAAGAACCAAAGACCCCCAAAGACAATAATTAGAACTATTCATTTGGCATTTTCCCTTGTCTCTCAACCTTGAAAATTGCTTCCTGCCTGAGATTCCCATAAAGCAAGTGAGCAATGGCCCTTTATTTCCTCCTTGTAAGATCCATGCTACTGTAAAGAGAATATACCGCATGGCATTCCTGTAACTTAGTGGCATGTAGGTGCTTGAAGTGTGATCAGTCTATCTCCCTCATGAACTGCAGATTCATGCAGAGCAGGAGCATTTGCTTACCAAAACTCATGAAAGAGGCTACTTGCATAGAATTTAAATGATTAAATAAGTGAAGAATTAAGTGAGACATAGGTGAGTAGCAGTATAGGTCTGTGGACAGATACATGGGTTTGTCCATGTTTATGGTTAGACATGAGGGCAGTCAGACCCTGATGCCACATCCTACCTGCTGCTGCTTGGCAGAAGATCATAGATTTTCTTGTTGGCCTCCGCAAAGAGCTACATTGTTTCCTCACAGTGCACTTGCAGTTCAATCTGCTCCCCGAGTAGCTTTCTGTTCTTGTTCCACTACATCTTTACTTTGTGCTTCACCTGAGTACACTCACTCAGCAGATGGCAATGCCTGCTGGTGAACAAACAACCCAAAACCATGATTTCCTGCCAACTTCAATTTGCCCAACACTCCTCCAAGTACCATCCTCCCTGCAAGGACCCTGATCCACAGACAGCTGCAGACTAGGGGCCACAGTTTACTTGTCGACACCAAATAGAAGCCTGTCAAATCCAGAGACCAGCCACATTCCACAAGGCTCAAAGTACTTCTGAAAACCCTGAAACCAAGAGGGTTTCATGTACTTCAAGGAAGAGACCATCGTCCACATGGGTGCTTATATGTCTGTGGTATTAGAAAACCATCAGCAGTTAGAGGACAACTCCCCTCTGAGAGTGGATAGGAGTTTCAAATATATGCAAACTTTCCATGTGTCTCATAGATCCCAGAACTATACATTTCCTGTCTGAGCTCTAGAGGCTGAGGTTTGATTAATATTCCCATCGTGGTGCAAATCTTTTCTATCTACAGAATCCTGAGTTGGGAAGAATAATGATTGCATTGTCTGAGACACTGTTCAAACCTAGGACAACTGAGTTCAAAGGGTACAAATCCAAGACCCTTGCCTAGAGGCAGATCCTCCTGTTAAAGGCAGACAGTATAGAATCAGAGCCCTGACATTTGTTTAAAGTCTTAGAAGGGCAGAACATCCCCTGCCTAGTGGTGTGGTCTCAACTGTGTCAGTGACTCACCTGTAGGAATAGTTCTCTTCAATCAGCTTCTTGCAATTCTCTATGGCATCACACATCCTGCTGGTCATTTTCTGCATGTTCATCGTTGTCTTCTCATGTTGTAAATGAAGCATCCTGAATTTAATATTCAGCCTGTCATAGGGTTTGGACCAAGCTGAAAATATCTCTATGAACTAAGGATTCAAGAATTACATGAGTTCAGGCTGTATCCTGGACTACCCCAGCCTGGTATATGGCATACCGTTGCTACTTTGAACTGGGTTCTCTTGCTCCATATTAAACTTATAATGCTGGGCAAGGAACAGCAGAGAACAGATGGGGAACAGATGGAGGTAGCTGACATTCAGGTGATCTCACAGTGGACCTCACAGAACAGAATAGTTTTTTAAGAAGTTTCCATGAGTCTGTGCCACAAGTTTCTGTAATGACATCAATGATGTCTTCTCTTCTGTTATTTTAAATTTGATAATTTATTTACATTTCACATGCTATCCTTTTTCCTGGATTCCCCTCTGAACGCCCCCTATACCAATTTCCCATCCCCTGCTTTTAAGTGTGTGTCCCCTCCACCCACCCACCCACCCATTTCTACTTACCATCCTGTGATTCCCCTCCACTGGGGCATTGAGCTTTCACAGGACCAAGGGCCTCTGCTCTCATTGGTGTTCCACAAGGCCATCCTCTGCTACATATGCAGCTGGAGTCATGGCGGCTCCCTCCATGTGTACACAGGTTTGTGGTTTAGTGTCTGAGAGCTATGGCTTCTGGTTGGTTCATATTTTTGCCTCTGCAATGGGGCTGCAAACCCCTTCAGCTGCCTGGGTACTTTCCCTAACACCTCCATTTGTGACTCCATTCTCAGTGCAATGGTTGGCTGCAAGTATCCTCCTCTGTATTTGTCAGGCTCTGGCAGATCCTCTCAGGAGACAGCTACATCAGACTCCTGTTAGAAAGTGTTCTTGGCATCAACAATAGTGTCTAGGTGGGGAACTGTATGTGGGATGAATCCTCAGGTGGGGCAGTTCCTGGATGGCCTTTTCTTCAGTCTCCGCTCCACAATATTTCTCTGTCTCTCCTTCATAAGTATTTTGTTCCCCCTTCTAAGAAGGACCAAAATATCCACATTTTGGTCTTCCTTCTTCTTGAGCTTCATCTGGTATTCAAATTATACATTGGGTGTCCTGAGCTTTGGGGATAATATCCATTGATCAGTGTGTGAATACCATGTGTGTTCCTTTGTGACTGGGTCACCTTGCTCAGCATGGTATTATCTAGTTCCAAGAATTTCATGAAGTCATTGTTTTTAATAGCTGAGTAGTACTTCATTGTATCAATGTACCACATTTTCATTATCCATTCCTCTTTGAAGGGCATCTGGGTTCTTTCCAGATTCTGGATTTTATAAATAAGGCTTCTATGAACACAGTGGATCCTGTGTCCTTCTTCTGTGTTGGAGCATCTTTTTGCTATATACCCTGGAGTGGTGAAATGGATCCTCAGGTACTAGTATGTCCAATTTTCCCGAGGAACTGCCACACTGATTTCCAGGGTTGTTGTAGCTGCTTATAAACTCACCAAAAAATGGAGGAGTGTTCCTCTTTCTCTACATCCTTGCCAGCATCTGCTATCACCTAAGTTTTTGATCTTAGCCATTTTGACTGGTTTGCGGTGGAATCTGAGGGTTGTTTTGATTAGCAATTCCCTGAGGACTAAGGACATTTGACATTCTTTTGTGGTTCTCAGTCATCTGGTATTCCTCAGTTGAGAATTCTTTGTTTAACTCTGTACCCCATTTATTAATATGGTTATTTGTTTCTTGATTCTAGCTTCTTGAGTTCCTTGTATTTATTGGATATTAGCCGTCTTTTCAAATGTAGAGTTAGCAAAGATCTTTTCCCCATCAGTTGGTTGCATTTTTTCCTATTAACAGTGTCCTTTGGCTTACAGAAGTTTTGCAATTTTATGAGGTCTCATTTTTCAATTCTTGATCTTAGTGCATTACCAGTGGTGTTCTGTTCAGGACTTGTGTACTATATTGAATAGGTAGGGAGAGAGGGCAGCTTTGTCAAGTCTGTGATTTTAGTGGGATTGCTTCAAGGTTCTCTTCATGTAGTTTAATGTTGGCTACTGGTTTGCTGTATAGTGCTTTTAGTCGGATTAGGTATGGGCCTTGATTCCTGATTTTTCCAAGACTTTTATCATGAAGGAGTTTTGGCTTTGTCACACTCTTTCTCAGCATCTAATGAAATGATCATGTAATTTTTATTCTTTGAGTTTGTTTAAAGAGGATTATATTGATGGATTTCCATATATTGAACCATCCCTGCATCTCTGGTATGAAGCCTACTTGATCTTGATGGATCAAGTTGTTTTGATGTGTTTTTGGATTTGGCTTGCAAGAATTTTATTGAATATGTTTGCATGGATATTCATAAGTGAAATTGGTCTGAAGTTCTCTTTCTTGGTTGGATCTTTGTGTGGTTTAGGTCCATCCCATCCATATTTTCCAGTGTTGTTGATTACAGGATTTTGTAGTAGAATTTGATCACTGTTTTCAGACTTCCTACTCACCTACTGAGTGACGTGGGTGCTCTTTTTCATATTTTTTACAATGCAATCCATTCAAAGATGCTGGATAATGACTGTGGGTCACATTTCTTTCCTTCTGTTCAAATCAAACTCATCTGTGGCAGGTTTTGTGAGCAGATTATGATGGATCAACTTGAAGTTAGCTAGAGGTTTTGTTAGGAGGCGTTCATGAATGATTACAGTTGCATGGTCCAGCTTTGCTGTGCAGAGATTGTAACTTCCATTTAGAATTACATATCTCAGGATCAAAAAGTTTTGAAAGGGGAAATAATGTGTAAGCCAGGGCAGGAGAGCCTGGCTGAATCTAAGAACCTTGTATACAGCATGGAAAACCCAACAACTCTTCCTGAAGCTGAAAGATTGCTGAAACAAACCAGTCTTCTCTTTTTCCTCTCTGGGTAATGAAGGGATATGTGTGTGTGCATTTGTGTGTGTGTGTGTGTGTTTCTGTGTTTGTGTGTGTGTGTGCAAGTGTTTTTTCTTTGTGTGTGTGTGTTGTTTGTGCTTGTATTTATGGTGTGATTTTATGTATTCATGTGAGTGTATGAGTATGGATGTGAGCCTCGCAGTGTGTGTGTCTGTATGTTGTAAATGTATGTGTATATCTGCATGTGCACATATGGCCATGTGTGTAGATCTTTGTACAATATTGTCTGTGTTTATGAGCACACATACATTCATATATATGTGCTTACCCAGGTATGGTTGAACATCTGTGTAGTCATGCTGAGCATATGTGAAGGCGTGGTGTATGGTCACTTGATCATGGAAGGAACATCTTTAAAATGATTGCCCCCAACATAGATGAGAAAGTGCTATGGTCACTCAGGTTCTTACCACTCTGTATCCATCGAACATTGCATGAAGCCTCCCAACTTTTTGCAAGTCCATCTTGGAACAAAGGAGCAAAATGTCTGTAGTTGTAAATAGAAAAGTTCTCAGAGTTTGTAGAGGTAAAAAAACTATTCATCCACAATAAAATCATTTGGTGGAAACCAAAGGAATGGGGTACATGAAGGTTAGTAGGCTGCTGTGGCAAATCAAGGTGCCAGGAACACAGAAAGGCTGGCTGGGCAGTTCTGTCCCTTCTCTGTCCAGGGTGAATGGTAACAGCTCACTGGAAGGTCAGGGGTTTACTGTTTCTCCCCTACAGCCTGTTTTCTTCTCATCATCAATGCTAGCTAGCATTTTCTTTCCAACTTTGCTAACACTGGCTCAGTTATCCTTGGTTATGGAACATGGCCTGGATTTTGTTCTTTGAGACATTCTGAAAAGCAGTGTGCTTGCAGCTGCTTCCAACAGAAGCAGAATTCCCACAGCCATGGTGAGGTGTGAGAACAGGTCTGTCTAAGTGCAGTGCAGCCCACTTATGCTCATGATACTCTACAGCTCTGTTTCTGCAGCACTCAGTAGCTGCTTTTATCCCAACCTTGTTCACACTGTGTTAAAATTGACTTCCTGGAAATTTGGGGGAGATGTGGACCCTTCAGATATTGCTGTTGGCAGTGCATGATAGAGCCCTGGCAGAAGTCATGTCCAATTCTTCAGAAAGTTGAACTGCAGTCTCTGGGTTACCCAGTGATTCTAGAATGAGAATTGGCTGTCCACAGAAAAACTAGAGGACATTTGGGTTTTAAAAGTATTCCTTAGAGCAGCCCCAAACTGAGACTATCTAAATGTTCATCAGTCAAAGAATGAAAATGTACAGTGTGGTCCAGCCCTTCCATGTGATATATTGTGGTATGAAATCATACATCATTTGGCCATGAGATCATCAGCCTTCTGTTAGCCAATCAAATCCCTGATACAGTCACCTTATAGGAATTAAAGATTTTGTATGAATATTTTCTAGTTTCCTGACATCATTGCTTTGTGCATGAAGTAAGGCATTCCATGGTTAAGAGAGCTCCTTTTGGAGAAAAATGTTTATCTTAAAGCAAAAGGGAAGCAGTGGGTGAGAGCAAGGGGCTGGGTCTTTCTGGGGAACCAAGCCTTTACTATACAGCCTGGAGAACTTACTAAGTGGGCTTTGCTACAAGGACAAGGACTTCCAAGCCTCACCTTGTCTGTGCACTTTGCCAGAGTTCTTTGTCTCTCTGCACACTATGTTCTTTCTCCATGCAACAGAAGTTAACTTTCTTTTCTACAGTAGTACAGGTTATTGCCACTTGCATTTGCATTAATTGGGAAACTAAACAGGTGACAGTGTGCTTGCATGTGTTCACACATGTCCTTGTGTGTGTATGTTCATGAGTGTGTATGTATCTGTGCACATGTGTGTATGTGCACACAAAAACACACAAATGCTTATAACCCGCCACCAAATCACAATTATCTATTGAACAAGAGTAGGAAAGACTTGAGGAATGCCTGTAATTCTTGCTGAAGCTGAAGGAGTTGGTCACCTCCTCAAAAGACTTGGCAGTAGAACTGCAGCATCCCTTCAATGTCTTCCAAATGAACTTAAGAGCTCAGGCTGGGAGGAGGGGGTAAAACCAATTAGGTCCCCAGTATTTTTGAACATTTGGGGTTTCTTATCATTTGCATGCTTCTCAGCTGTGCATATGTTGTGGATAATCCAGCATGGTATACTGTGATGCTATCATGATGCTACCCTGACAGAGTAAACACCACTAGCATCATATTATCTCTTCTGATCTGTGTTGAAGTGGTTCCCATATTATTATATTATCATTATTCTATTATTCACAAGTGTTGCTGAAGATAATGTAGGTTAGAGGTGAGGACAGTTCCTCTCTTGTTGTATTAGTCATTTGCTCTTCCAAAGGCAAACAACTGGAGATTCTCCAGTTTCACAGCTTGTGTGAAGTGACTTGCCAAGAACAATGCAGGAGGAAGGATAAAAGACTTAAAACTTATGGAATGCAGCCCATGGGTTACCACAGCCACAGGGGTAGGATTGGTGTGGCATGGCCATGAAGACTCTGTATCCTGAGGAGAGTATGCTGTTATGAAGTACTGCTCTGCTTCCTGCCCTTACATTCCCTCTTAATCTATGAGTTATTTGTAAACATTAGGGGTATTTCCTGTACCCCACCTGATAGTATCTCTGGCATTCACAATATTAATGCTTGATTTCTATCAGACATTGCTGGTGGAGCACATCATGATTCAGTCCCCACCCTAAAGAAAATGTAGATTGTCAACAATGATCACCACACTTAAAAAACATTTGGAACAGTAAAGTCTTTACTGAAGGTCTGTAGCCATGTTTTTTACTACTGGCTCTAATGTAAAAAACCTTAGGGAACACTATGAAGATCACAAAGCCGTACTTTTATTAGTTAAAGCTCTGGACCTTTCTGTGTTCAGAGAACAAAACCATGGTAGCACTGGCTTACAGGACCCTCACTGAGGGTGGAAAGTGGTTAATTGATTACTTATACCCTTATTTTGACTTCAGCTTCCTGATATGGTTTACTAAGAATTGATAATGAGTAGATATGCATTTTGAGGATTTAAGGTAGATATGACTGATTATTATATAAATGTTTATATTTGTGATTCTTTTAAGAATTTTACAAGATTACTTTAAAGATAAATAATAAAACAATTACGTCTTTTTTTATAAATGCCAATTCCTACCTTCCAGCAAGGGAAATGAGCTGAGAAACTTACTGTTCTTACTTACATTTTGTGAATCTATAATAAGATGCTTGGTTATGGATGTACGTGGGTTTATAAGAATAGCTTTGTTTTTTTAACCTTAATACATAATGTTATTCCCTTTAATGCTAATGATGTATTAACACATTGTTTTTTATCATAATCATTTATTGCAAGGAAACTGAAACATATTCACATTTAATTGTATACTGCTTGAAAGAGTTTGCTGGGATATATAAATGATGGATGAAAGAATAAAGCATGGTGTGGTGTGGGTGGAGAACTGTGTCTTCCATCCATAGACTATGTGTGTCCATGTAAAGGTTGTGTTAAAGGGGATTGGAACATTGTTCCTACTCTCCACCAGTTGTGGTTACTGATATATGTATATATGTGTGGAATATTTGGAACCTGCTTTTGGAGCTTTGCTCTAATGTTTCAGTGTGTGAATATAGACATGTCTATCTGTAGGTCTGTATACATGTGTGTGTGTGTGTGTGTGTGTGTGTGTGTGTGTGCATGTGTATCCATGCATGTATAATTGCATGTATAAACTTATTAGATTCTGCCCTTTGCTTCATTCATTCATTCACTCATTCATTCAGTGTGTGTGTGCGTGTGCATGCGTGTGTATTTGTGTGTATATGTGAATTTTCTCTATTTCCTTTTTTCACTTGCCCCAAGGAGTTAAAAAACATCATAGATTATGCACTGGCCACAGCGTGTTATTACCAGTAAATTAGATTTTCTGACCTCAGGAAAAAAGTCTGTTGAGTAACATGTTTAATCACTGGTTGCCTTTGGCAGCAGACCCCATTAGTATCTGAAGCTACCCCAATAAGCAGCTCTGTCATTTAAGCTAATGGCTGCCTGTTTCTATTTACCCATTATTAGGATGCTAAAGCTAGAGTCATTGGCATTGACTGGTCCTGGAAAGTATTTAGAGAGTACTTCAGACTCACATTTGACCTCTTTGGACAGAAGGTAATCCCATGGAAATTTTGAATCTTGAATTAGCACACAAGCATGAAAGTATTGATTGAAAAATCACACAATGGTCAACATATTTACAGGAATACCCTGCTGAAGATATAATCCTTCCTCACAGAGCAGCTAGCAAATGCTTTATATATTATGCCAGAAGAAATATATTATCAATAAATTATCAAAAAGCATCCCTTAGGTCAATAAAGTATATTCAATGATAAACCCTGTAGGAACAAACAATTATTTGGCTGGGAAATTTCAGGTAACTCCCTGACACTCAAGGACTATGTTGAGTATTGTGAGAAAATGTGAAATCAGCTTAAAGGCATGTGCACAGCAGGCACCATTCCAAAAGTATCCAGAAGCAGCATGATGTACTACATTCAGGGCAAAGTTGGTGCCTCCCAGACCCAGAAATTCTGATGAGATCCAGCTAAGAATAAAGGAATCATATATGGGATTCACTTGTGAATCTCGTGACAGTACAACTGGACAACAACAACAAACATGACCTTCAGGGAGAATGACCTGAGCTTTCAACCAGTGTTGTACCTGCAGCTGATGAGATTCATACATGAGCCTCAGATGGCCAAAATATCAATGTGAAAGACAAATTCAACTTCTCAGATTAATCAATATTGCTGAATCTTGTTGGAAACAGAACCTAAGGACACTACAAATTATTGACCATGCAGTCATGAATCCCACTGGAGAGAATAATGATCAGTAGTATGAGGTTAATCTGAACCACAAGGATGTGTGCAAATGGTCTAAGTTGGGGGTGATGTGGTGTGCTAATAAAGTGTATAACAGAGGAGGTTATGCTCTCTTTCAAGATGGGTGCTCCTAAAATTATGGAGCATGACATACTGTGGACTCTTCTACATACTTGCTGTCCATTGTGTGTGGCATGAAGGATGTGTCCAGGATATGAAGTGCATCATCCACAATTAAGTTAAACCCAGTGTCACAGACAGAACTTAGGATTCCTGCTCCACACTTAAAACACCTTTGATAAATGATGACATATTAGAGTTTCAGAGGGATCATCTGAAAAGTGTAACTGTAAAGCTTTCTGTGAAATAGCATTTCAGAGAATTCTACTGCTGCAACTGTTTAACTGCCATTATTCATTTCTCAATGTTATGGGTCAGGACCAAGACATTATTAGACATACCTGTGTGGGGAAAGTAAGAGCTGCTATCATACTTCAAGCCGAGAACCTAAGAAAATTCAATATTTCTAACTAATGTAAAAAGTGCCTACTTGGGAATGAACAAAGCTGTAGTTCATTAGGTTCAGCAGCCATTTCACAGCCAAGGAAGAAATATCATATCCAAGTCAGTGCTGCTGTGTGCAGTATGTGTCAGAAAAACAGGAGGGGAGCTATGGGTAAGCAGGACAAAGCATGAAGGATACTTAGGATGCTAAAAGTTATAGTCTATGTTATATGGTGTATAATATATTATACAATGTGTTACAAAATTATTGCTGTACATCAAGAAGATGTTCATCTTCTTAGGAGTAGAAATATTTGAGCAGAGGTTCCAGATTGGCAGGGC
The DNA here is from genome assembly GCF_011762505.2 of Arvicanthis niloticus. NCBI lineage: Eukaryota > Metazoa > Chordata > Mammalia > Rodentia > Muridae > Arvicanthis > Arvicanthis niloticus. Next base: position 3,521,177 of record NC_047659.1, read on the forward strand.
AAGTGTGTTTCTACACAGAGGTGTGCAGGATACCCCTCTTGCTGTGCTTGCAGCAGGCAGGGTTTCAGACAGAGCAGAAGCACATCCATAGCTGCTCAGAATTCAGGAGAAAACGTTCAAGAGTAAAAATTAATACTAGTTTTGATCTGTCTGCAATAATGTTTAAAGGAGATGAGTTAACTAATGTTAAAAGTCTTTGAGCAAAAGCCTATAATACGTTTCATCCTTAGCCTTGGGAAGGCTTCACCTTAAAAGCCCCTAAAGACATAGCAATGAATATCTCCATAGCCTATTACCTCTGAAACTGCCTTTATACCCTGCCTTCAATGCTGGGCACATGGTTTAGTTCACCACTGCTAAACTGCAGCAAGAGAACATTGCTCATAGTGATTTGTGTTTATTTGCTTGTTTGTTTGATTTTGGTTTGGGTTTTGTTTGGTTTGAGGTTTAGGCTTTTTGTTCCACTGGTCTGAGGTTTTGATATTTATTTTTCTTTTTTTGTTCTGGTCATTATTTTGGTATTTTGCTGTGGCTATATGCATTGGCTATACTGATCTAGCTGATTAGAGAAATGGCTGCATTTTTGTGAATTAGAATAATTTTCAAAGCCTTCACACTTTGACAGCTCTTGTCACCATGTGTGTTGTCACACTGCTGTATCCCAGAATTCACAGACAGAGATGGATCTCTATGAGCTTCAGGCTACATTGTAAATTCCCAGCCAGCTTCCAGTTCTACACAGTAGTTTTTAGGGGGCATGGATATCATGGTCTACTCTGTGAATACCCACTTATTGATGAAAAATGTATCCATACCGTACCCTTTAGGTCATATGTTTAGATACCCCTAAAATATGGTGCAGGCCTTCACATGGTCCTGAAATAGTCATGCAAACAAAATTAATGAGAGCCACCACTGTATTGTTCTAAAGCCTCTTAGTAAAGGAATATTCATTCAGAGGTTTTTTTTTTTTTTTTTTTAGAAATCCAGAGCTATTTGCCTCTCATTTCCTTGAAATACATCCTCGGGGATAACTATAAAGTTGAAATAATGACTTCCCAGATAAAGACTTCCCAAATTTCCATGTTGAGAATTCCCACACATGTTGAGATGTGGCTTTATTTTTAGGTAATATTAGTGTGGCGACACATTTGGAGCTTTTGTGGTGTTGTTTGGTTTTGGAGGGTTGTTGTTTGTTTTCTTTTATTTATATGTATCTTTCCCTGCTGGATGTCTGTGCACCACATGCATGCAATTCCTCCCGAGGCCTGTAGGGGCTGAAGGGGCGTTCAGAGCTGGGCTGCCTTGAGTACCTCTGCATGCTTGCCCACTCCTGAGACCAGCCTCACCCCTCTTAGGCCCTAAGCAGATTCCCAAGGCCTATAAAGGCAGGTTGCATGGGGCCTGCGAAAGAGACTTGGGACTCACCCACTTCTTCGTGGGATCACAAGGCAAGGCACTTGGTATCCTGACTAACAGTCCCATGTGGAGCCTGATTCTCACTGCAGAGCATAGCCTGCTCCGCAGACCCCGCCCCTCAGCCTCTATGTGCACAATGCCAACTGCTGGCTTCTGCCAGCAGGGGTCCCCAGTAGTGATCCATCTCAAGACAGGGCAACCCAGAATTAACTGGAGGGATCCCTGGAAACCTACTGACTCCTGGGACATGTTCCATTCCAGGATCAGGTCTGGAAGAAATCTGCAGTTGTGCATTTCACAGGTTGCCAGGTGATACTGTACTAATCCTAGATCACACTTGGAGACCAACTGCTCTGCAGCTAACATGTGCTTGGTGTCCAGACATGTAGCAGTCTCCCAGAGAACTGTTAGCACAGTCAAAGAATGAATCTGAGTTAGTGAGTGACTTTTACACCAGATTTACTCCTTCCCATCTCACCTTCCAATCTCTTCTATTAAGGACAGCTTCCCAGAGCAATCAAGTATTAGGAACCAAAAAATAAAAATAAAATAAAAATGTTGCTGTCAATAAGGTGAAAATTTCAGAAGGAGGAAGTAGAGAAAGTGTCAGTGGGGAATCTACTCCTCTGAAATGAAGCCGTCCTCAGAAATTACTGACTGAGATCTCAATAACAGCATCTCAGGAATTTCATGCACAGCATTCCCAGACTAGGCTGATTAGGAAATGTAAAGAAAAATAAATGCCTGTCAACATTTTCCATGATTACCCTTGTTTTGCCACACAGTGCCAAATGGTGTTTTTTTAACTATTTAATTTTATATCATTTTATTTTTTTGAGACAGGGCCATCATGAGCTTTGATTAGCTTAGATCTCTCTATTTATTTTTTTATTTATTTATTTATTGTAGGTACATGAAAGAATATTATGATACCCACGTGGTGGTCAAATGATAACTCAGTGTGGCGGTCACAAGAAGCAAGGGTGGAGAGGATTTCAAAATAAACCTGTAGCTCTGACTTCACGGACCCTTTTACAGAGTTCTGAAGATTCAACTCAGATTCAACACTGTAACTCCCAAGGTAGGTCTGGGTCTTGTTTTTAATGTGACCCTGGTTCCCAAACTGCCCCTCTTTCTGATATCAGTCTGCTTCTGCCTCCTGAGTGCTGGGATCAAACAGATTTTCTGCACTCCACTGTTCTGCATATCTTAATGCTTCTTACATAATTTTTGAATTCCCTGACTTTCATCAGAGTGTAAAAGACCTTTGAAGATTATGTTACCCTGGGCTGACACCTTGTGGTAAAATCGACTCTTGCAGCTTCTATTTCTAAGGATGGAAGAAACATCATTAAAAGGAGGGTTAGAGAAACTGCTAGTGAGTGGGATAAGGCCCACAACCACAGGGAAAAGGGTCCAGTTCTGAGCACCCAGCTTGTCCTTCAGTGTCCCCGTCGCTGGCTAGAATCTTTATAATAAAGTTGATACACCAGAAGGTTAAAGAAATTAGCTCCTACAAATAAGTCTGTACACCTAAACTGCACTCAAATACTTTTATCACATTTATTTATTTATTTATTTATTTATTTATTTATTTATTTATTGTAGGCATGTGGATGAATGTCACTGTACTCATGTGGAGGTCTGATGATCACTCGGTGTGGTGGTCACAAGAAGGTAGGGTTGAGAGGACCTCAAAATAAACCTGTAGCTACAACTCCAGAGACTTCTTTCCTCTCACCAAGCAGTTCTGCAGATTCAACTCAGACTCCAGAAACTGTAACTCCCAAGGTGGTAGGAAACATTTGCAATTCACCATCTGAGCTGGGTCTCCAACCCGAGTATTGTTTTCTATGTGGTTCTAGGTCAAGGGCTTCCCAACTTGATGAATCTATGTGCATTTGAAGAATAATTTCTGGACTCCTATAGAGTGTGGGATGCCATTTTAGAGGTGAATGCAGTAACGTGGTATGAAAGCAAAAGGAGAGAAGACACTACAGAGACTGATTATAATGGGAGGGCCCAGAAAAAGCGAGGCTGAACGTGATTGTTACATTTTGTATCACGGCTGAATATCACATGGAGCCCATTGAGATATGTTAGTGTGGCTAAAGAATTAAAATTAAAAATAGCTAGTTGGGGTACTGCTTAGCTCCAACACAGGTCTCCAAACCCTGACACAATCTGATTTTGTTTTTAATCACGGAGAAGTAGTTAAATGCTTTACCATAACTGAAAAACCACCCTAGCTATAATAACACCTCTCTTCCTCCCCCATCTCCCCTTCTTTCATCTCTCCCCCTCCTTCTTTCCCCTCCTTTCCTTTCTTTCTGTTCTTTTTTCTGGGGATGTGAGCCCAAGACTTCATGCAGAACTACTGATCCAGAACATGCAGGCACTAAGGAGTCTGATCAGGATCTGCTTTCTCTCAGTGCTGATGATGTCCTGGCCATAGTCATGTTTGGCCTTCATTCTACTTTGGGTAGCATCTGTTCATTTCCATGTATTTCTGCTTGCTCAGGGCCTTCACATTCCTAAGAGAGGATAGATCGCTTACACACAGCAACACAGACCACTTCTCAGCAGCTTTTCTGAGTTCTCATAGCACCTTAGCTCCCTATTTCTTGTTTTATTTTAAACACAAAACTACCTAAGTGCTAATATACATATTTTAAGGGTTTGCTCAGGTGTAATTGAAATGCTAAGTTCTGAACCCTTGTTGACCTTGTTGCTCCAAGATAAAAGGATCTTCATGTACACCAGCCTTTGTTGTGTAAACCTTGCTCCCCAATTTAAAACTATTGGTTAAATGAAACTGGCAAAAGCCAATTACTGCGGAGAAAAGAGTGAGGTAAAGTGTGAGTTACCAGGCTGTGGGGGTGGGGTGTGGGTCACAGGTAGGGACCACAAGGAGAAGAGAGGATTGAGATAGGAGGAGATAGTATAAAGATACAGATAGAAAAAGGCAGGGAGGAAGAGGAGGAGAAGTAGAAGGAGACAAAGAAAACAGGAGGTCTTCTTTAGTCCTGATGGACAGGCAGCAGGTGTCAGACTGTGATGCCTCTCCAGGATGCCAGACTGCTGCAGCATCAAGAACCCAGAAAATTTTCAACATCAAGTATTTGAGGAATACAGTGGGGTAGTAGCCAGATCTTGGGGGTCAGTATTTACCATTTGAATACATAGCAGTACCAGATCAACCCCCTATATATTCCTTCAGTATATTAATAAGTACTTACTAAGAACACTGTGTTACAAGAAAACCTACAGAATCAACTAATGTGGGGTCATAGAGGCTCACAGAGACTGAACTGACAACCAGGGAGCCAGCATGGATCTGACCTAGGCAATTCTGCATATGTTATGGTTGTGTTTACTTTGGTCTTCTTGTGCTAATCCTAAGAGCAGGAGAGGAGGATGTCTCTATCTCTTCCTTTTGCCTCTTTAAGGACACTTTGACTCCTACTGGGTTGTGTAGTTCCAGCCTTGATATGAGGGGAGGTGCCTAATCTTGGTGCAACTTGATGTGCCATATTTGTTTGACATGCCTGAGAGGCTTCCCTTTTTCGAAAGGGCAAAGAAGGAGGAGTAGATGCGCCAGAAGCAGAGATAAGGGGAGGATCAGGAAGGAGAGGAAGGAGGGGCAACTGTGGTCAGGATCTAATAATCTATGAGAGAACAAATAGTTAAAGAACACTGTGTTACATGCAGTGTTGTGTTAAAACCCGTAAATTCAACCTCGTTACTTAGAGTCCTGCAAAGACATTGTACTTGGAAGATAAATATCTGTAATCAAAGTGCAAGAAAACAGAAAACAGGAAATGGGGAAGCTATGTTTAATTTCACTCCAAGTTTGAACTTTCTATCAGCTTCATTTTGCTGCTTTGAAAGCGTTTGAAATGTGGGTATATATTCAGCATACTGATGCAAAGCCTTCTGCATCCTGTAGAGACAGTACCCAATGACTGTCTGTGTGTATGTGTCTATAAACATATGGGGAAATAAATGCATGACTTGGAGCTATGGTTAAACACAGGACAGACTTTTGTTAGAGAGAAGAGGAAATGGAGACAAATCTGCTTCTCCATCTTTTCTTCCCTTACCTTGATGGAAAGCCCTGCTGAGGCTGTGCACTGAGGAAGAACTGGGGAAAAGGCAGAGGGAGTCTTCACCATGTTCTTCCAGTAATCTAAAATGGTTTGGGAAAGAGAAAGGAGGTAGTTGGGGCAGCAGTGGACTAACAGATTCAAGGATGGGAACACAATGAGAGAGGCATTCAAGATGGAAGGAAAAGTGAACAAGCAAGGCAGGTAGTGAAGAAAAGTGAGGTAAAGCCTTGCACAACACAAGGATGTGTAAGAATGTAATTTCAGGTCTCAGCCTGAACTTAAAATTAAAAGATTCTTAAGTTTGAGTCAAATATTAGCTGCCCCAGAGGCACATCCCAGGAAGAGCACATTCCAAAGACTCAAACAAACATTCCAGGAAAAAAAGACCCAAGATAGGAGTCTATGAGCCAGTAACAAGTAAACCTTGGTAAACAGAAGCTACTTAAGCTGACCTTCTTTGTTGTAAAAAAGATAAGGTGTAAATTTGAGTTACTTAGAAACCAGGCCTGGGAACAGAAACCAGGCCTGGGAATGGCTGTTGGAGTTTGGCCTTTATGGTTATTGTTAAGAAGTAACTGTATTAGTGCCCTCATAAATTTTGTAAAAATAGTATATAAGCTGCCCTTAGCTTTAATTTGGGGTACTTCTTGCCTGCATACAAGAGAACCCTAGTATCCTGGTTGTCATCTGGTCATCTCATGATTAAGAAAACCTCATGTTATTGCAAGGAATCCTGTCCTTGAGTGTCTCTGGGGAGCATGTTCCCTGGTTTTGTATCTTTAGAGTCCAACAGATGGTCTTTGAGCAGAAACCCAAAATTCTATGATTTTGTTGAATATGTTTTCAGTGCCATTGAACTTGTAATCTTCACCCTCTTCTATTTCTATTATTCTAATATTTTTGATCTTTTCATTGTGTCCTGAATTTCCTGAATGTTTTGGGTTACAGGTATTTTACACTTTGTATTTTCTTTGACTGACTTCTCAATATCATCTGTGGTATCTCCTATGCCTGAGATTTTCTTTCTATCTCTTGAATTCTGTTGGTGTTGCTTGCATCTTTAGCTCCTGATCTCTGTTGTAGGTTGTCCATCCACAGGGTTGCCTACATCTGTGATTTGTCTAAGGTCCTTTTGCTCTTGTGTTTTCTTGTTTTTTTTTTATGTATTTACATTTCAAAATGTTATCGCCCTCCACAGTTTCTCCTCCATAACACACTTTTATACCACCTCCCTATGCCTTTATGCAGGTGCTGCCTCACCCACCCACCCATTCCTGCCTCAGCACCCTAGCATTTCCTACCCTGCACATGGAGCTTCCACTGGACCAACCTCAGCTGCTCCTTTCCTAAAAAGGGTCTCTCAGAGCCTGGAGGTCCTGTGGTTTACAACCAAGGGTATAGATCACAACACCCAAAGAATGATCCCATTATATAATTGCCATGATGGCAAACACTTAATGAAAATACACATATGATAACAACTTATCTTTGATGATCCTTATTGTACTTCATCTTACCTTAGCTTCTGTAAGTACTTTTTATTAACTCATTAAACAGAGAAATTATCCTCTCATTAGTCATGATACATTTGTCCTACTCTGACATTGATACTGGGTCTGAAGAACACAGTGAATTACTTTACCAGTGTTGAAAAACACAAGATTTCTGGGAGCATTATTTTTAAAAATTGTTATCTAGATTGTGCCTCAAGGGAAAAGAACTCCAATGCCTGAAGCAATCATGCTAATTCCCCACACTACACAGCAATCTATTCTTCCCAGATAAATCCAGTTCTTCTTCTTCCTCTTCATCCCAGGGTCAAACATATATAAATACCCTTAGAAAACACTATGGCCCCCCTTATAGATTGATATGATTGATTCAGAAATTGAAGCCTTGGTCTCCTAAATCTGTGACCTTGCTTAATAATAGACTGTATGGTAGTTTGAAAAAGAATGCCCCCCACAGGCTCATATGTTTGAATGATTAGTCACTGGAGAGTGGCACTATTTGAAAAGGATTAGGAGGTGTGGCCTTCTAGAAGATGGACTTTGAGGTTTCAAAAGCTCATGCTAGGCCCAGTTCTATACCTGCCTCTATGCCTACAGCTCTCTACCAGTGCTCCAGTGTCTGACAGCATATTGACATACTATCCACCAAGAGTATAATGTCCTAAACTCCTGAAACTGTAATTGAGCCCTAGATGAAATGCTTTCTTTCACAAGAGTTGCCTTGGCTATGCACAGCACTCGAATATTATCTAGGACAGACAAATTAGACTCATAACAATGTAAGATGGGGTCTTACAAGGGTCAGATGGATCTGTGCCTTAGTCACTATTTTCCTTTTTGAAACCAAATTCCTGACAAAAAGCAAGTTAGGGACAAGTCTTATTTGGTTCACTATTGGGTCATCATGGTGTGGAAGATGTGATGACAGGCATGTAAAGCTGCTTGCTCATTTCTTAGCCAATTAGGAGAAGGGGTAAATGGAATTCCAGCACACAGCTAACTTTCTAGCTTTCTCCCTGTCTCCTTCTTAATTGTGTTTTTAATTAAAGTATATCTATAACATTCCCTCCTCTTCACTTCAACTACACCTGTGTGTCCTACTCACTATCAACTACACAGTCTCTTTTTAAAATTACACTTGTTATACACACTAGAATAACTATATATAAGTGTAGCCTGATAAGTCCATGTATTGTTGTCTACTTGTTGATGTTTTGTTATTCTATTAGAGATGTCTATTGTGTAATAGACAACCAGTAAGAGGACTCATCCTGGGGAACACTAATTCTACCTCTCTCACCTGCTGTTAATTGCCCACAGCTCTTTATTTAGATCTGGAACCATGTGAGACTACTCCATCCATGTTGGCATGTCAGCAGATGTCATCATTGTTCAGGTCTCATTTGAGCAGCCATATTGTTGTGATGTTATGGATGTGGCTTCCCTGTGATGTCAAGAGACAAAGTCTCACAGCAGACTTGCTAGTCCTCAGACTCTTACAACCTTTCTGCCCCCACTTCTGAGATGGCCCCACAGCCTAATGTATAGTGATTGTGTTGTACATGTATCAAATGGTGCTGGGCAGCCTAAAGTGAGTAGTTACCTGCATTTTGATGAGTATGGTCTTTGTCTGCTGCAATAAGAAGCTTCCTTTATAAAGGGTGAGAGCCTTACTTATCCCTGGATAGAAGGATAAGTACTCAGAATACAGTTAGGATTTGTGCTGGTTTAGGAAAGCGGCAGTAGCATGTTTCCCAAGACCCATGTCCTGACTACTCACAAACAGTTGGCTAGGTTGCCAGTTGTCATTTCCCTCCTGTTGAGCACTCCTTGAGTTCAATTACACAGTTGTTGGTTACCCCCAAGATATAAGTACCACTTTTACACCTTTGGAGAGAACTTGCCATGTTGTGGTTCACTGGCTTTGTAGGTAGAAGTATTGACTGCTATCCTGTCTTTACAGCTTGCATTTCACTCAGTGGTTGTGTGAAAACTACTCAGAGTGGAAGCTCTGGGTCAGAACTTGCTTGAATTCTTTAAGTCTTATGTTAAAATCTGTAGTATCTTCAGCAATGGGGACTTACCTTCAGATCCTGGGAGGCAACCAAAGACAACAACTGCTATTCAGTTTCTGACTACCTACCCATAGTGTCCTGATCAGCCTACAACTGATCATAATTAGTGGATCTAGAGATGAGAAGCAAGGTGGATGGCAATAATAAAAGAGATGTCAGGCTGCATTGAGAGTGTTAAAACATACTCTGGGGGGGGCAGCTTCAGTGAGACAGCACATTTAAGGGGAGATCATAGGCTATTTAAACCTTTGGAGGGTGAGTAAAAGCTTTCAGATTGAGTGTATATCATTGGCTGTGGCCAGTGTGCTGAAGATGCCTCATTAGTACAAGGAGGAATTCCAAGTGATGCTAGAGATGACCTTATAAGTTAAAGGGAAGTTTACCCTGGCTATTTAGCTATATGATCTCCTATGGCGGGCAAATATGAGGGCATGGATCTACATGCACTGCGACAATTAGGCTTGGTCATTTTCAGAATATTAATCTTACCAGTCTGTGGTTCTGTGAGATCTTTCTACCCTCTAGTGTCATCTTCAATTTCTTCAGGGTTTTAGACTTTAGATGTCTTTTATGTACTTGGTTAGGTTTACTCCAAAATATCATTTGCTTTTGTAGGCTGTTGTGAATCCAATTGTTTCCTTGATTTTTTTCTCAGGGTATATTTATCATTGTTAAATATGCTGGCTAGTTTATGATCAACTTGACATTAGCTAAAATCAATTTAAAAAAGAGAGACCCTCAACTGAGAAAACACCTCCATAAAGGTGGCCTATATGCAACTTTATTGGACAATTTTCTGATTAATTATTGTTAGGAGTGGGTCCAGCCCACTGTGGGTGTTGCCAACTGAAGGCCTGGTTCTGAATATTATAAGATAGTAGGCTCCATAAGAAGTAAGCCAGTGAGCAATGTTTCTCCACGGGTTCTATTTCAGTTTCTGCCTCCATGTTTCTGACTATGTTTAGACCATAGTCTTCCTAGTGACTTCCAGGCAAATGAGTGTTGTTACAGAAGCAGAACCTAAACATAACAAGTGGATCATGAAAATACATTAAATTTATTCAATACCAACTTAAAGTGGGGGAGTCAATATAAATACTATATAAAATTATTAAAACAACAAATTAATAACATAACAAAAAATAAAAAACAAAACTTCAAAACAAAGAAACCATATACTCAAAGCAATCAAAATTCTAACCAAATCAAAAAAACATTATAATTAAACTAAGAACCATTCTTTAGCTGCAGATTTTACAGCACAGACCTACAGCCTGTTACTGGCCTTGGACATATTGTCCAAAGTCTGCCAACGATGGTAATAATCACTTCAACATGTGTTCTCCTTGTGAAGAGTTGTGTCTGAGGGAAATCTTGACCTGGTCTGCCTGTTTAAGCTTCAGGAGGATTATTTCAGACCTAGGGGAGGAAGAGACAAAGGCCTGTTGAGGACCTGCCATGTCAGCTATCCAGCAACCACCAGCTTTATTGAACAGGACAATCCAGTATGACCTTTCAGCCTAAGATGATTCCCTGTATCCCCAAAGGAAAAGAGCCACAGAGCACCTGGGCCTGGGACTTTTTCTCAGATTTAAAAAATGGCTTGAAAGTGAACAGTGAACTACACACTGTGCTGGAGTTAAAATAACACACCACATTTCTCCAATGGTCCATATATATTATACTGAAAAATAACTGTGTAGCAATGTCTGAATCAAACACTATACAGAGGCCTTCTAGGGAACCTAGCTACCATTGAAGTGAAGGCTCTTATTATATCTGGAGTGCAGGAACCTGCCTGGTTCAGGTTCCTGAACCCCTGCATCTGTGACTCCCCAGAGAAACCATCTCACAGGAAATCCATGCTCACTGAAGACATACTATAATCAGAAAGAGTGTGCTGCATGCATATCTTCCCAAGGGAAAGCCTTGAACTTTAAAACAAATATTCATGAAGGAAAAAGGATACCCCTGCTATATTTATAGTTCCTGTGGTATTATTTGTGGGGTGACTTAAGGGACAATAGGCTCAGGTCATAGCAGAGAGCTCAGAAGGGAAGAAAGAGTACACAATCGACACAAACTCTGTGGATCACAAGAATGATCATAGACAGGATTTCTTTTAAACTAGATCAGAACAATATTCTGAGCTGCTCCTAGGTGACTGAGGCAGAGAATCATGTGGAAGGCCTGAGACCCAAAAATACAGTTATACAGGTATAGGAAATCTTCTTGGCTCCTGCTATCTCATCCTTGTACCACATATCTCAGAGACAGCAAAATGATCCTGCATTGTTTGAGCCCAGCAATGGACACACACACACACACACACAAACTAACACATACGTAGACACATACACAATCACACCCATAGACAGACACACACATTCCTGAACACACAAGCACATGTTCATACATACAGTTGCAGAAACATTTTGACTTTCCCTGTATATGTTAGTATAAGAGATCATCCAGGACACTATAAAGCCATAAGAAATAAACACTTGAATTAACAAATCCTGGAGAGAGATCTCAGCGATTAGGAGCACTGATTTGTCTTTTGGAAGTCCTCAGGTCAATTCCCCAAAACCGCAAGGTAGCCTACAAACCACCTTAGTAAACTCAGATGCCCTCTTCTGGTGTGTCTGATGAGAGAGACAGTGTACTCACAAACATAATCTGAGTAAATTTAAAAAAAGAAAAGAAAAAAGAAAAAAAAAAACCTTGAATGGGACATGAACATGGTAGTCATAGCTTATAGACAGCTCAATGAAATAAATGCTTTTCCCTAATAAAGAAAGGATGGAAATATAGTGTTTTGGCCTGGTATGCAAGCCTGCTTAGGCAGTTCCCAAGGCTGTGCACAGTCGGCTTGGTTCCCAGCAAAGGCACATGGGATCAGCGTGGACAAGCTAGTTTCCTGCCTCTGGCTCCCTGTTTCTCAGGGACTCTAAAGTTAGCAGGCATCTTCCAATAGGCCCTCCATTTTCCACAGCCTGTGTGGCTTTGTAACCAAAGCTATGAACCCAGACAACTAGGAAATCTCTGTAACCAGGATGCAAAGTGAGACCTTTTTTCAGTTAAGGAGATTCTGTCAGGGATATTTTGTGGAAAATAAGTCTGACTACTTCAAGACCTAAAGGTGGTATGTATGATCACCCTAGGCAATAGTTCATGGAAGGGCTGGACTACAGTATACTTGTTCACTCCTTGACTGAAGAACATCTGGATAGTTTTCTACTTCAGGGCAGCTCTGTGGAGTACCACTACAACCATGATTTGCCCTAATTTCTCTCTGGACACCTACTTCTTGTTCTGAAGTCACTGGGTAAATGGGGAGTACAGAAACTGTACAGTTTCTGAAGAGTTGGACATGGCTTCTCACCAGGGCTGCCCCATTTTATATCATCAGCCATGTCCTGAAGTTCCTCTTTCTTCCAGCCCTCCTCGAGGATGATTTTAACTCAAAGCAAATCACTTTTGAATGACAGCCTTTACAGAGTGCTACAGACAGAACACAGGGTGAGTGCTTTAGACTACCAGGAGCCTAAGGGGCTGTCTGAGGCAGCCCTGTTCTAGCACCTCATCATAGGTATGGGCCTTCTGCTTGCTGCAGATGCAACACCAAGCAACTCAGTGTTTCACAGAGTTATACCCAGGACAAAACTCCAAGGCCAAAGATAACTGAGTCAAGCTTAGGCAAAGTTGCAAAAAAATGGTAGGAGGTAATGAGGAAAACAAACTAGGAGGCTGAGAAGATGCAATGAGCCACCTGACCTTCCAGCAGGCAGTCACTATCCACCAAGAGCAGAGAGGTGGACACAGACCCTTAAGCAGCCTTGTTGACTCTCAGGCCCATGATTTGACACAGCAGCCTCCTACTCACCTCCATGTACTAAAGTGCTTTTTTTTCTTATAAATGATTTCAATATGAGTAAATAGATTTCCCTCTATAACCAGTTTCAATAGTGATAAATAGATTTCCCACTACCAATGATTGACAATCAGACTTTACACCACTATTTGTCTCCTTTTGTTCTAATGAGCTAGGTGTAGCAGCATGATGACCTGCTGCTCTGTTTCATGTTTCCTTGATGCAAAGTGAACTGACACTGACACTGTGGTGAGCCCCACACTCCCATCTTAGAACAAGAGGCTGGTGTTCAGGTCCATAAGTTTCCTTTGAATAGGACCACCTTGGGGCCACCTTTGTCTCATGTGTGCAGCCAGCTGTTGCTGAGCACCCCTGTGTGCCCCATATCCTGCTGTGTTTACAGGAGTTACATGTCTGCTTTGTGGTTGTTCCTCACATGGGTGGGCCCCCAAACCCCAGGCTAGGAAATTGTAATGAATGAAGGAAGAACTGGGAAGTAGAAACTGAAGTCACATGGTAAGATTTCAGAGGGTGGCTAGGCTAAATGTGAAATTATTGACGTTTAAGTGTTGGCAACATGGGTTCTGTTTGTTTGATAAAGGTTTGATTAACTCAACTATGGGTTTATGTGGAGCCTAGGTGTCTTGGGTAAGACCCATCCTGGTAAAAAAACGCCCTCCTCCTTTACCTGCTGATTTCAACTGAATGACAAGAAAGCTCATAAAGCACAGTGGGCCAAGTTGTGTATCTGACACGTGGAGCAGACAGCATTAGCTTCTTCCATGTTAAGAAATTGTTTTCCTACAAACAGCAACAAGAAAACTCTAAACAATGAAACATATAAACATGTTCTTCCTCTCTGTGAGTTATGAAACCTTGTAGCAGTTACTTGAGACAAAGCAATTGGAGGAGCTCTGCCTGGGAGGTGACAGAAGATTCAAAGATGCTGGTCAGACAGCTTAACCAAAACAGATAGAGTGATCAAAACCACATGTAATTAACTGGCCTCTCAACAGGCATATCTATATACATATTGTCACAGACATGCATATGACTCCCCCCTCCCCACACACACATACCAGAAATCATAAGTGAGCAGGAAACAGTAAGGAGACCAAAATGCAGGAGGAACCACTGAATGTAGACTGTAAATATATGATGTTACACGTGAGACCCAGGACTCTGTAATCCATCCCGTGGGGACTAAAAAAATTAGTAACTTCTGCAGACTAGGTTGAGAGAGTTTGAGAAATCTTTTTCTTGAAGCCTCACATCTCCCACCCCAACCCTCAGCCTGAGAGAAGTCTTTCAAACATCCCTGTTCATCCAGTCAGCTCCTGAATACAAGCTACAGGAAAGAACTCTAGCAACAATGACAGAAACCAGGACTGATGGATGAGCTATCTGTCAGGCTCTGTCAGTATGAACCAAGGTCTAGGCTCAGTTAGGAGACCCTCTTGCAATGCAGGGTTGAGGAAGAGAAAAGACACAAGACCTCTCCCCCACCTTTTTTTTCTTAAATAATTTTTGTTAGATATTTTATTACATTTCAGATGTTATCCCATTCTTCATCTTCCCACCCAGAAACCCCTATCCCAATCTCCTCCTCCTCCTTCAATGAGGATGTACCACCACTGAGCCTGCCATACACCTACATGCCTTGAATTCCCCCCCCTACACTGGGGCATCTAGCCTTCATGGGACCAAGGACCTCCTCTTCCACCTACGTCTGAAAAGGACATCCTCCCCTACATATGCAGCTGGAGCCAGGGGTCCAAGGCAAACGAGCTACAGGCCCTGACTTCCTCGCTCAATGTTCTGTGCTACTGCAAGGGAGGCAAGCCCATAGAACCCTCTAGTACAATGGCATGTAGGTGTGTAATGTGTGTTCACCCCATCTGTCTTAATGAAATTCAGCTTGTAGTTGATCAGGAGTGTGTGCTTGCCAATCATCCAGTTTTTGAGAGAGCCTAACTCCACAAAATATCTTATAAATGATCACAGAACAACTGGATAAGAATTAGGAGAGTGCCTGGACAAGGTGGAGGATGGTTATCTGGGCTTGACATTGTTTATGGTTAGGACATGAAGGCAACCTGCTCCTAATCATCCTCCATGCATCTTACCTGTTGGATATGCTTGGAAAATTTGTCATAGATTCTTCATGCTGGCCTCCACACATAGCCTCCTTGTTTCCTTAGAACACACTTCCAGTGTAATCTGCTCCTTAAGCAGCTGCCTGTTTTCATTCCAGAGCATTTTACTTCACTCTTCATATGAAGAGATTCTGTCAGGAGGTGACAGTTCCTGATGCTGAACCACAAAGAAGAAATGGTGATTATTCCCAGGCACCATCCGTCTTCCTCCCACTTCTCCAAGTACCATTCCTTCTCATCATGGGCCCTGATCCCCAGACAGCCCCAGACTACACACCAGGAGTAGCCATGGGACCTCACATAATAGGAAAGTCAAATCCAGAAGAAAGCAACATTCCAAAAGACTCAGGTACTTCTGAAATCCCTGACACCAACAGGGGACTCATGTATCTCCCAGAAGAGGACATGGGACCCATGACTGCATATATGTCTTTGGTATTAGAGGAACCACCTCTAGGTAGAGACAAGGCAAAGCTTCTCTAGGAGAGAGAGAGACCCAACAGGTACACATCATTCTATGTGTCTCATGCAAACCAGATCTGTAAATGTGTTTTCACTGCCCCGGAGACTCAAGATTGATTGATGTCTCCATCAGGTGCACACCTTTTCTATTTGGAGGATACTGACTTGGGAAGTACAATGATTGGAGGGGCTCACAGCCTCATCATACTTGATCAAAATGATTTCAAGAGATCACAATCCCAGAGCCTTTCTTTGAGGGAGGAAGCTTCCTGTTGAGAGGCAAACAGTATAGAACCAGAGTCCTCACTTTGTTTTAAAGAAAATGATGAGCAGACACATTCTTTGCCTACTGCTTGGGAAACAACAGTGTTAGTCACTCACCTGTAAAGTTGATTATTTTTAGTCAACTCCTGGCACTTATACAAGGCCTCACTGAATCTGCTGCGGAATGTTTTTGAGATCTGTGCGTCACCTGGTCGTGTTTCATCTCCAGCATGATTGTCTCAAAGTTGAACCTTGTGTAAGGGTGTGGCCCAAGGAGCAAATAATCCCTGAACTAAGAACTCAAGGATTACATTAATTCAAGTTGAATTGTGAACTACCCAGCCCATATATGCCACAACCTAAGGCCTTTGTACTGGGTCCTCTTGGTGCTTATTAAACTTGTTACACTTGATCTGGGCACAGTAGAGCTAGGGAACTAAAAAATGGGAGCTGACCTGCTTTGGCTCCATGAGGATCTTGAAGGAATACATTAGGTCTCCAAGAACTTTCCAGGAGCCTATGCCAGAGTCCTGAGTCCAAATTAAAACTGTGATGACACTTCTTCACCTTGTAGACAAGGTTTTCTCAATCCTTGGTTCATCACTACATAAATTCCACACTTCAGTATTTACAGGGAAATGGGTTTACTGCCTATATCCGGATTTTCTAATGCCCATCAGAGGTGCACACAGAGATCATTTGCTGTGATGCTACAAGTGACCCTTCATGGGCTTCATCACTATCATTACCTAAAAGTCAGTCAGGTAAAGTCTCCAGCCCCATCACACTACACAGACTCCCTGGATCTTAAGTGGAATACACACACACAGACATACATACACACACATACATACACACACACACACCACACACACACACACACACACACACATACACATACACACATACACTATCACAATGCCAAATACATACAGTGATGTGACATTATCTCAGTGTAAACTGAACAGAATTTGAAAAAAGCAGTGATGACTTGCCAGAAATCTAGTCACAATGAGGGGCAGCATATAGAACCAGGTCCTCCCAGTTATTAACAGGACTAAATGGACCCAAAGCAGCTCAGAAAAATACAAAAATGATTCACCATAAACACACAGCAGCTACCATCTCCCACAAAGCAATACCAGTCCAGGCATCTTAAAATGCATGATAAGAGCTCACACACTAATACTGCTATTTCCTGAATGATTCATGCCACAGGCTATAGTTTTTCTTTTGGAGGAATCAAAAGAGCTTGTGACCCCATCTCACTCCTGTCTGAACTTCAAGTTCTGTGTTGAATATCAATCAGAAAAATGCATTTGGACATGAGGACAGCCTGGAGTTGTAGCCTCCTGTGGATATGTGGAAATCTAGGGTAAACAGAGTGGCCCAATGTGCCGCGCCGTCCACCCCTGGACCAGCAGGGAAGAAAGACTAGCACACCAGTTCCTTCCAGCGACAGTTTATTCAGGAATTGCCTTTCAGTTACAAGATCAAGGGGTGTGCCCCTATGCCTCCGTGAGTGCAGCTTAAGTAGCCTCCAGTGGACTGCCCATCAGCCCATACTACGTTTTGCTCCACCATAGGTTCACACTCATGACGAGAGATCAGGCTACCGGCAAAGTGCAACCTCCTCACCAAATAAGGACTTCTTCCCCCAGAGGGCTAAGGCAGTAGGCAACATCTTTAGGGCGCAGCAGAAGCTTTCCACATCTCCCCCTTTTTTTATTTACTGCAAAAGCAAGCATTGCTTGATCAAGCAGGCTCCATTCCGTAGAGCTCACGATCGAAAGCTAGCAGCCTAAGACTAGAACACCCACTCTACTGGGTGCAATGGGTCAAACCCACCAGGTGCAAGAGCTGAGGTCTACACAAACAGTAGGACACCCATCCCATGTGCAATGAGATCACAAGTCTCCAGGGGTACAAGGGCTGTCCAATCCTGAATATAAGGGGTTATAGAGAGTTACTGCTTCAAAGCCGTTCAGCCAAGCTTGAGGTGAGACACCAGCCTCAATGGCTTGAAAGGCATGCACCACCAAGGCTCTCCCTCGTCTTTGAGATCTAGCCATACGACAGAGACAAAACAAGCAGAGCAGACAGACACCCACTAGGGCAACTGCTAACACTCCTATCCCCGCCATACTCTTTCAGATGTTGAACTGCTTGCAGGATCAAGCCATCTGCCAAAGGGTATCTACTTGTTATTGTGGCAGCTGTTTGATATACATTAATATAAATACTTGAGCATCATGCCTTATGGGCATAGGCATCAGGAATTGCTGATAGGATCCCCAATCGCAATTCCGTCAATCACAGGATTCACCAGAGGCAGCAGAAGCAGAGAATCAGCAACATTGCACCGGCGGACCAAACGTTCTGGTACCCACACCGGATCTTCACGTCCTGCGGAAAAAACGCAAACAGAGCCTCGGGACCAGGCCAACACTGGATCCGGGCCACACCATAGGCCTGTAAGCCACATCCTTCCATTTAACAAGGCCTTGAGCTACAGGCTTCCAGGTGGCATGACGCTCCGCTGCTGAGTGGGCCGTCCACATCTAGTTGCAAAAAATTTAAAGTAAATAAGGCAAGGGATAATCTTTCTTTTGGGGTGCGGCCATAGCCAATTCCCCCTTTCTGTTTTTGCAGACTTTCTTTAAGGGTGCGATGTGCACGTTCTACAATGCCTTGCCCTTGGGGATTATAGGGCAATCCATGTTTAAGATATACATCCATCTGTTTACAGAAGCTCATAAATTGCTGAGCTGTATATGCTGGGCCATTATCAGTTTTAAGCTGCTGTGGCTTCCCCCACGCAGCCCAGGCCTCTAAGCAATGATTTATGACATGGCGTGCCTTTTCTCCACTCAAAGGAGTTGCATGAATAATGCCAGAGCAAGTATCCACCGAAACATGAACATATCTCAATGTTCCAAACTCAGCAAGATGAGTCACATCCATTGCCAGATTTTCAAAGGTAAAAGTCCTCTGGGATTGACTCCCACACCTGGGGGGTGGTGAAAAATCACACATTGAGGACAATTAAGAACTACTTGTCTGGCATCAGCTCGAGTCAAGTGAAATTTTTGCTGTAATGTCCTTAGCATTAACATGGAAATCTTATGAAATTGAACAGCTTGATCAACGGCAGAATTTTAAAATATACATTCCATTCTGGTCCAAGCATCTGCTACGGCATTCCCAGCACTCAACGGACCAGGTAAATTGTATGAGCCCTAATATGGCAGACATAAAAATGATGTTGTTCTCTGCCAAATCAACATTTGTAGTTGTTTCAATAAATTACACACTGTACTGGTATTTTTAATGGGACCAGCCAATTCCAAAACTTTAACTGCATTAACCACATAATGGCGAATCTGAAAGCAAATTAAAGGGGAAATTACATTGTTTAAAGACCTCTATCACTATTTTCAATTCAACGATTTGAGGAGAAGTGATTTGAAACTGACATAAAACTGGTTTCTGACCCTCTACCATATAGGCTCCACAGCCAGTTTTTGATCCATCTGTAAATATGTAGATGCCCCCTTAAGGGAGCACTAGCTGTAATCTTTGGAAAAACAACAGGATGTTCCTTAAAAAAGGACAAAAGGGGATGTTTGGGATAATGATAATCATTATCCCATCATAACTACATTTTAATATTGCCCAATCATCTATTGTGGCACATAATACTTTAACTTGTTGAATGGAATAGGGAATAATTAAGCTTCCTGGTACAACTCCAAAAAATTGCACACATTGTTGAATACCATGCCATGGCCAAAGTGGCAACAGCTGTTGGATAATGCTCAATGGCTTTGCTTGGAGAAACATGTGAATAAATCCATAATAATGGACCTTCCTGCCATAACACCCCAGAGGGTGCTGATATGTGGCCAAATATACAACATAATTAATTGCCCTTCTTTGTATCTCTGTAAAAGGCACCCTGCAACTTTTCCTCACTTTAATAAAAGCCAATCTAGCTTCTGGAGTTAATTGGCGGGGGGAGTCCAAAGCAGAATCACCATTAAAATATTATATAGGGGCTTTAATTCATAATTTGGCAAATTTACATAACCTCGTATCCAATTAATATCTCCCAATAAATTTTGAAAGTCATTTAAAGTTGTTAAATGATCTTTCCTAATTTCAACCTTTTGTGGTACAACTTTCATATTATGTATCCTGGCTCCAAGATAATTCACTACCTGATCTCTCTGTACTTTCTCTGGGGCAATATACAATCTTTTACTCTCTAATAATAAAATTAATTTTCCAAAAGCCAATTCTAGTACCTTTTCATTCGCAGCAGCCAACAAAATGTCATCCATATAATGAATGCACCTCATTTTTGGAAACTCTCTTCTCAATGGTTCAATGGCTTTTCCTACAAATAACTGACACATAGTTGGACTATTTGCCATCCCTTGGGGCAGAACCACCATTCATACCGCTGATCTGGTACTTCATGATTACAGGATGGAACAGTAAAAGGCAAAACGTTCACTATCTTGGGCACATAATGGAATAGAAAAAAAGCAATCCTTTATATCAATAACTATTATAGGCCAAGAAGCAGGCAATGCCGATAACAATGGCAATACCCTTTGCACAGGGCCCATGATCTGCAATTTGTTGATTAATAGCACGCAGATCATGTAATAATCTCCACTTTCCAGACCTCTTTTATTACAAAATAGGCGTATTCCAAGGTGATACTGATGGTTTATATGCCCCCAAAGAGAGTTGCTCTTGAAACTAATTGTGTGGCAGCTTGTAACTTTTCAGAGGATAATGGCCACTGAGGAACCCACACTGGATCCTCTGTCTTCCAGATTATGGGAATGCCTTCCTCAGTGGCCCCTAGGAAAAACCCAGGCCCTTTCTATCATTCCTTGGGACATTTTCTATTGGCTGTGTTCTCCCTTGCAGATGTTTTCCTAAGCCCTTAGAGGGATACCACCCCATGTCCTGCATCATCCTTTGAGAAGGCAAGGAATACCCTTTATTAGTAAGGCGATAATTCATGTCTTTCAAAGTTCTCTTCCCCAAAGGCTGACAGCAGTTCCAACACATAAGGCTGAAAACGGCCTCCATGTCCTTCATGATCTTTCCAAGGGAGCTCTCTTGCACTCATGTCCGGGGTCTTGGCATAACCTAACCCTTGCAATGTTTGTGAGGATGATTGAACAGGCCAGCCTTTAGGCCAATCCTTTAAGGCCACAATGCTGCGGTCCGCTCCAGTATCCAGCAATCCTAAGATTGCCTTGCCATTTACCTGAAGCTCCACTAAAGGGCGTTGATCCATATCGAGGCTAAGGAACACAGAATCTACTCCTGTGGATCCAAATCCTCGATTTCCTCTTTTTGGTCTCTAGAAGGAAAATATCATGCAGGCTGGGCAAAATGAGAAGTTGTGCAATTCGGTCTCCTGGAGATATTGCCGAAACTCCCCTAGGGGAGGAGACTAAAATTTTACCTCTCCTTCATAGTCAGGATCGATAACTCCTGGATGAATGACTAATCTTTTCAGGGCTGATGATGATCTACCAATTAATAATCCTACTGATCCCGAAGGAAGAGGCCCCTTAAAATCTGTAGGGATAAGCTGCACTCCATTTGTGGTGTTAATACGACTCTGGCGGTGCAGTGGAGGTCCAACCCTGCAGAGCCCGCTGTGGCCCTCCTCGGGTTTCATATTGGGCAAGTTGCTCTCTGGACTGCTCTGATTTTCCATGGCCCATATATTCGAGGGCCCTGAGGCCTGGGCCCTGCATCCCGTTTTTTGAAACAGGATAAGTATTTATCTGTCCAAGAGTTGTCCATTGATATCTTTCACTGACCTGCATTCATTTGCCCAATGATTACCTTTCCTGCATCTAGGACATAGCCAGGAGGACGTGTTGTGGCCCCTTTTCTTTATCAGGACACTGACGTTTCAAATGTCCTTGCCTACCACAGGAAAAGCAAGCTCCAGGAGCTTTGGTTTTGCTTTTAGAATGCTGCACTATCCCCTGTACCACTGCAGCTGCTAAGCCAGTATTAGAGAGAGGACTGCCCAATTCCCTGCATGCCTTCATCCAGGCTGTCAACCTTTAGACTTCCATGGAGTTATGCTTGTCGGCACTCTCTAGTGTACACTGCTCAAATATGAGCTGTTGTATCAGGGGCATAGCGGTATCAGGATCCCCAATATTCTGCCTGCAGCCTCCATCATTCTGGCTACAAAATCTGAGAAAGGCTCTGTAGACCCTTGGACAATCTTTGTCAGATTAACCTGATACTTCCCCTTTATTTGGTAAGGCCTTCCATGCTTTCACTGCCATAGCAATTATCTGTGCATATACTTGTGGTGGATATGCTGTCTGATTGTTCAGCCATTGCCCTGCCCCATTAACATATAAAGGCTCCATGCAGCCTGACCTTGAGCTGCATTTTCTCGAGCCTGCTGTTGAGCAATTCTGTATATAAGGACTTCCAATCAAGGTATTGTCCCATGGACAGGCAGGCCTTCACAAGAGACATCCAGTCTGTCGGTGTCATGGCTGAGTTAGTAAGCCTTTCTATCGCGCCCTGAGTAAAAGAGGCATTGACACCGTATGTCTGCACAGATTCAGATAAATTTTTGAGAATCTTAAATTCTAGGGGCTCATAAGACCTCACATGATTAGCATCATCAAGACAGGGAAGGCGGCTGCCGCCTCCCGCCAGGTCTTGGGACAAAACATACAGGATGACTTTGGAGCTGTTCAGCCTTGTGCACCTTCTTGTTCCGCATAAGGCGGCGGCGCACTCGGTTCTATCCTGTTCTGCCCTGTCCCACCCTGCTTCCACTTTTTCTTGCTAGGTGGCTTCTTCTTCCTTTGGCTATAATATCCTCCATCTTAGCTAGCAGCCCTTGTACTGCTCTTCTTAATTTTCTATTTCATCCTCTGAGCTATCCTCTGACCCTGACTTCAGGCTTGGGTATAGCCCTGGTACTCTCCCTTTTCTCTCTCTTTTGACTGTCTTGAGTTGGTAGATCGAGTCTCTGACCGCATCTCTTTCACTTGCTCTAACGCCTCCGTTGTTGCTTGAATGGCAGGAACACACTCCTCACTAGTCAAGCAGGTTCGAATAACCCTCCAGATCCCTCGCACCCCGTCTTTCCCTTTTGTCCTGTAGAGTACCCTCCTCCCATGCTCGGTCCAGATCCCTTCCTAACTTATCCCAGCAGGCTAATGACAGTTTCCTGACACTGCAAACCACGGAGCCACCGCTTCCACCTCGCTAAGAATTGAGCCAAGCTTGATCTTTAATTTCAAGCCCTTACTATCAAGAAGCTCATGAAGAGCTACCTTCACTGGGCAAGACGGCGAGGTCCCCATTTTAGTGGCTATGCTCGCGGTGCACCAAAACCACAGCTAAGAAAAGGATCCCTCTTGGACTTTCACTTTATTCGCCTCCTTCGAGGACCTTAACAAATGCCGCCTCTTCCGAGACCTTAACAAATGCGGCCTCTTTCTGAGGACCTTGTCTGTGATGGGCCCCACTTACCGGCCACTACCGATCGATCG